>NW_019240334.1:10998-43569 GCF_002742605.1 Olea europaea var. sylvestris
ATGATAATAATCTTATTTTATTTTTAGATGAAAAAGATGTTTCTTTTATGCTTAAATTAGATGTAAAATCTGATGTTATATTCCCTATTGGTAAAGAAAAAATTGAAGAAATATATAGAGACATAGATTATAGTTGTAAGAATAATATAGGATTTGATCCTGTGAGAACTTATAGAGAAATAAGAAAAGTAGAAGATATTATAACTGAACATACGGATATACAAGAAGAAATCTCAGAAGGATTATTTAATGGATATATAACTAAGAAAGGCCAACCCATAATTTTTGAAGAACTTTCTATATACAGAGAATATTTAAAGGTGTTTGAAAGGCTGAAAAATATAGATATAGGACCTGATTGATAAGGCCTTAAAAGATAAAGGATATATCTCATAAATAACTCCATTAAGGGTAATATAGTACTTTTTATAATAAAGGCTATTGTGGAAAATAGGAAGAATTTACCGGCCATTCTTAAAGTTGTCCCGTGGTACAATTGGTTTCATGCATGTTTTTGGTTGTGAAGGCTCATCTACTCATCACTTGGCGGTTCCATGCGAAAGCAAGTGTTAGAATTTCTTAAGAAATCATACGGAAATTTTCAGGATGTTTACACCACCATTATTGTGTTTACAGTGTGTGGCTGTGGAGCATCAATACCTTTAAAGATAGAAGTTTGTTTTCCACCAAGTTCGAATCTTTTGTATGTTTTACTTTTTAGGTGTAACCCTTATGAAACCCTCTGTGCGGACTGTCGGGCCAATTCTTGTCCATAAACTACACTTTATTTTAGACCTTTAATTATTGTGAATTGTCCTTGTAAGAAGACTTTTACCTGCTTGTCATTTTTTTGGATTAATCTATTTGCACTCGAGCGTGTGTTACCCACCCCTTACATTGGAGGCGGGGCCGCGCACAATAAATGCGTGGACCCGCCCCCATGTGGGAGGCGTGTAAACGCCCGGGTACATGTAGCAAATTCCCATTTTTTTCACTAGTTATGATTGTTCTTTGGACGCACAATTTATGAGATGTTGGAAAAATCAGGACTCATTAATTTTTCAGTGCATTGTATTTTGACTTGTATTTTTTAACCCATCAAATCCTTGATTATTGGCCATTTTTCAAAATTTCTTCAATTTTATCCTGTCTAAAATAATTATTTCCAAACCTATCTTGATTAAAATTAAAGCACTAGTTGTTCAATCTATATACCTCACAAACATGGATTACACAGAAAATTCTAAAATTCGTTGTTATAAAATTGTACAAATTGGTGAATACATGCTCTTTTCTCATCGAGTCTTAATTTTTATTTAAGTAATTAAATCAAAGTGTCAAATTTTAATTTGGGTGCTTAAACATGTTTTCTAGGTCCTATTTGTTCCACATTTTTCGCCAATTTTTAGAGATTATTTGTCCGTTGCACAGAGCTATCCAATATCAATTGATTGAAGGTTTTGACAACAAAGGACGGTTGCATGTGAATTTATCTACTTTAAGTTTTTTATTTTTTTTATTCCCATGCCTCCAACGACCCATTTTTGGAATTGACTGAAGGTAGTTGGAGTGTAGAGGGGTAAAATTGGCAAGTGGTAAATTAAAGGATTCTCATTGTACAGCCACACATCTTTTATGTGCGGAGTGAAATTCAAAGGCCCATTTACTCATTTCTTGCCCCGCCCAGCCCCATCCCGCTCCGACGGGTTGATCGGGCGGGGCGGGGCATAATTCCCCACCCCATCACGGGTCATGGGGCGGGATTGCCCCGCCCCGTGAATATAAAAAAAAAAAAAATTAGTAATTTTTCTTTATATTTTTTTTGAGTGTTTCTTTGAATATTGATGTTAATTTGAGTATTATTTGTTTTGAATTTTTAAATTTTGAATTTATATTTTATAATTTAATAGTATAACTCTAAATTTAGAAAATGGGTAAAAAAAAAAATTAAATGGGATAGTAAACGGGGCAAAAAATTGCCCCGAACCCGCCCCGTCTCGTTTAAGGCGCCATCACTTGATAATATCTAAAAATGAATGGGAACTGGCTACCAAACACAAGCTAAAATCATTTTATAAATTTGAGGTATGTCGCGACAGTATCGCCCACAAATATGGCGCCAAACCAATCGTAAATTATTTTATTAACACATTAATTTGTAGCTAATTTGATTATGCAACAATGCCGCATGTCGTGTTTTAAGTATTAACAAATACATGCCTTATAGTATTTATTTTATTTTAGTATTGATGTATTTCAGTTTATTATTTTTATCTCAATTGGAATATAATTAAAAATTATTCCAAGTGCTTACTGATTCTGTCAACTAATTAGACCAAATAAAGATGAAAAGAAAATAACTAATTGTTGGAATTTGGTTTAAAATTGGAAATTTTGGTCAAGTGTTAAATGTGGAAAGTGAATTTGTGTCAATTTTAGCCAAATATTTGGACTAGATTCGATGGTCAAATTATAAATATAAATAGACTAATTTGTTTTACTCGTTGAGTGGATCATTGTGGTATATTTGAAATCTCAAAACCAATTCCGAGTAATTGAAATTGCAGTCCAAATTTGAAAAGAAAAGAGGAAAATAGGCTGGAAAGTTTGCCTAAGCCAATGATGCTTTTCTTCTTAAGGTTGCGGAGTGTAGGACGTGTTATGTCATACACAACTTCTTATCTTCTATAAATAGGATCCTTTGGACGTTCATTAAGCATTCCATATTGTTAGGATTCAATTGTATTTGCTGTTGCTTGTGGTTTGAAGTTTTACTTCAATCACAAGTTGAATCCGTTACATTTTAAGAGACAAGTGCCATAATTCGTTAGCACCGTTGCTGGACAATTTTGTCTTAAGGAAAAAATGTCAATCACTTGCCTTGGATCTTATTTCTCACAAACATCTTCATTCTTATTCTTTCTTTTGTTCTATATTTCCATAGAGTTTAATTACGCTCCCGTAAATTAAACTTAACCATGTTTCGGTGTATTAGCAAATAACCATTTCCCTACAAGCATTCCCAACACTAAGCCCCCGTTTGTTTTCCGTTATTTGCCTATTAAAATGAAAAATATGATTGTTATCCATCACATCAAACCACCATATTTGACTTCTATCTCTTGTGTGGGACCCGTAACGACTATATTTTTCATTCTCATTTTTACATTAATGTGTATCAAACAGGGCCTTATACCAAACCCCAACATAGAGACCAAATTCGTTTCAACTTTTGGTTTCAATTTTTTTTAATGTTTTAAGTAATTATAATTTGGCTTTCTCCACCGTCGTCCCCACCTTTTGATTTTCCGTTTTTCTCTTCTTCATTTTTTTCCCTTTTTTATGGGCGAAAATGGTTCATTAAAAGATAAAGATTTACAAATCTGAAGTACCAAACATTCAAATGTCGATTTTCATTTACCAATTTATTATTATTTTTATTATTTTTTATTTTATTTTATTATTATTTTTTCTTGGGTGTAAGCCAATCCTATCATCTTTGTCTCGAGCATTGAAAATGAATAAAAATCTTCACATTCAAGGCACATATGATTCATCTTTCAGTTTTTAGTTTTGAATTTAATTCTAATTTTCTATTTTGATGATCTATTTTAATCTTATTAAAAACACATTTTATTTGACATTCTGAAAAACTACTTTTCAAAATTAAAAAAAAATCAGAAAATACGTTTGATCTAAAATTTTGAGAAATTATTTTATAATATTTTACTACACAAAAGTTGATTATTAAGTAAAATATAATATTTTTATATTAATATATTATAGCTGCCGACTGGGTATAAAGCTGGTTCTGCAAACCCAATGTTTAAAATGCATGACTTTTACTTCACTACCAAACTTTAATTTCAAACATGTCTAATGTTAAAATGCTTGCGATTATCATGGTTTTTGTACTTCTGTGCTACCTTAGCAACCCTTCGGTCCAGGATTGGAAAATTTCAAGCCAGGCTAATATGTGAAAGAAAGAAAAATTTACAACTAAAAAACTGTTTTTCAAAAACAAAAAAAAAATGAAAAATGAAAAATGCCTTACAAAAAAAATAAAAATAAATAAATAAATAAAATAGAAGAGGATTATTGAGTAGCAATGGAAGTAGGTTTCTCATTCAATTGAAGCATTCGAAAAGTCGTTACATATTTTTTTTATAATCATGACTGTTTGGGTCAGTTTACGCGCACATCGACTAATCTCACAAGCCTGAAGTTTACAATCGGTTGCTCGCCTCAGTGGCTCTAAGAGGATTTGAATTAGTGACCATTAGGGAGCAAACTCAAAGCCTAACCACTTAATCAAATGTTGTGTTTGCTAATGTAGTGTATCAAAGAGCTTTGATACCTTAATTTTTCACATACATGTCATTTGTAAAACTCCTTTTCCATTTTATGCATCAACCTATGTAATCTTAGTTTTCGCATTCTGTGTGCCATCTAAGGAATGTAAAATATCGTCCCCTTATGATCATTGGATTTTTCAGAAATTTTTGGGGTGAGCAATTCTTCCTTTTTGAGAAATTATAACTATAAAATTGATGCTCGCTTTGGGCATCTTTAAAAATTTAAGCCATTGTAAATACAATCTGCTTAGGATTTTGAGAAAGTGACGAGGAGTATAATTCACTTTTAGATATGACTACAGAACTAAAATTTATGAGGTTATCACTTCTATTGAAACGTTTAAGCGTCTCGACCTTCAAATTAGAGTAATTCACTCGCTGATTGAGATTACAAAATGAGGTTTCTTCGGGAAGATTTTTAGCATTTTATTTTCAAAATATTGATAGGAGACTGCTAGCACGATCAGCTAACAAATTAGTGGGTTGTAAAAATTGTCATAAATGAAATTCTGTTTCGAGGGAAAGCCTTTGTAATTTCTACTTTATACAAAATGACATTTTAGGATGCTTATCATTTCTATCAACAAAAGCAATAAATAAATAAATAATGGATATTTAATCACAAGGCGGCATTTTTGAGAGACTAGAAATTTAGAACCTAACTCGAAATTCAATCTTCTATAGATGAATAATTTTTATTAATGGCAAGTACAAGATGAAAAATGATCACTAAAGTATGTTACAAAATTCTTTTGAAGATATATAATATAAGTTACTGTAGGGTCAAATTCCAATAATAACAAAGGTATAACCGGACTCAGTTTCCACAGTATATCGACACAACCGCGTTGAGACAACACCCAACTTCACCTCTTTCCTTCCCACCTCCGGTTGCTATATATATATATACTCACAAAGAGTTGGCCAAGATGAAGAACAATTGATAGCCCACGAGAAACCACAAAGGTTATATGAAGAGAAGAAACTGAGAATCAAAGTCACAGAAAGAAATGGAGTATTCTTCATAATGGAGGCGTAGAGAAGTCGAAGATTATAAGCCAAAAGAGGGACCAAAAATGGTAAGTTAGGTTAGGTTATCTTAGTGGACCAAACAAGGCTCAATACAAGGTAATGGGCTCCAAATTAATACCATAGCCCTCCAAGTAAGTGGGATGAACCATGAGCAACACTATTAAAATAGGTTGCTTCTAACGGTCCATAGAGATGGGGATTGAGTTGTCCCGATAATAGTGTCGACATATAATTCAATCATATGACCAATGCCAATTAATAATAAATAAGACCGAGGTTACATCATTGTCCAGGGGGTTGTTTGACAACAAATTGCCTAACAATTACTCTTCACAGGAAATTTCTTTTCCACATTTTTATTTAAAAAATGTATTTAAAATGAAAAGAATATTTGATTGAAGCAATTGTAATATCTTGCAATCGAGTCTCCAATAGTGACTGTGCATCAATTGATTGATGATTGATCAAATAAGAAAGAAATATTTAATTTATTAATTAATTATATTTAAATGATAAAATAATATATGTGACACACGTACAAGCACACAAATCGTGCTCTAGTCAATATACATGGACACACCGTTGGTATCTGGCGATAACGTGGGGTGTAGGTGGATAACAATGACTCTAGCAAAAGTCGAGAAAATAATCATTAAGATACACGCACCTTCTATTTTGATATCTTACTAAGTCATTCGATAGAAATTTTTTAGAGGAAAATATACTATTGCTCTTCAACTTATTTCTCAAATATCAAGTTAGTCGTGAACCTTTACAGAGAAGCAAGTCACAACTCTTAACTTATAATTGCACAATAAATCAAATTTACATCTTCTTGACCACCTGACATCATGTTCCAATTCAAATTTTTATTAGTTATTATGAAAAAAATTCTAACTTCATGGAGGGCAATGATCCAATTATCAGAGACACGCCATCAACTCAAATTAGCTTATTTTGGATCAACATGGTTGATTGAGTATTGACAATCTCGTTATGATTTGTGGTCAAAATTGAATTCTATAAAGCCTCTACTTGCATGGTAGGTCACGTGATAGTCATTTAAGCAAAAAGCAAAAGTAAGAGGATATGCAAGGTCTGTGTTATCGCCTCTTCTACATGTGCCCATCGAGATGCTGAGACCATGCCCTTAAACGTCTTGTCCAAAGTGCTATTATCCAAGGGGAAGTATCACACTATGCTACAGTACATTTTCAAGGCAATTGGCGAGTCTCATCTTCCACGAAGGGCCTTAGCCATAGGCATCATGTCATTCAAGTTACTGTACATTAACTTTGCAGTTGTGCTGATTATATAACTTTTGAGAGTATACAGGATAGGATGGCTACATGGCTATAAAAATATGGAATGACACAATTGATAAGATTTGGCCGATAAGATATTAAAATGATGCTACATGTCAAGCATACAACAAATCTCTTAATTATAAATAGGAACGCTGGTGACACAGATAATTGATCTTTACCTAACAAAATCTTTTGTTGGTGAAGATAAACACAACACCAGCACATATTTCATCCATTATGCCTATCCCACTTGAGCATCTGAGTGTTGTGATCGTAGCACTTTTTACCTGACCTATGATCACGTTTAGTCCAACATTGATGTCCAATTGTGCAGTAACATACACGTGGATGTGAAGAAGAGCTAGGATATATTGGCATTGGACCATCCCGAATTTGGAGTCAACAAATGGCTCCATCTATGGGACCACACATTAAACATGAGAAAACCCATTAGTAAAAGCTTACTTTTTTCTCCAAAATATCATCAAGTTGTCGTGCATACCTATTATATGAAGAAATATATATCAGTCGTCATTTCATAAATATTACCGCAATTGTAATAGAATAAAATATTAGCACAATGGTAACTGAGCATAGATTTTCAGCAAAATTTAAAATTCACAGTCACCGTCAGAGAGCTATTCCATTTAGGGCGAGACAAAATGATCAGACAAGGGACGCATGGTGTCCAAGCCGATAGGACTAGAAGATGATTCCTAGCCTTTCGATTTAATCGATTGTTCCACCACCCAGCATAAAGGCTGAAATCCGCCCTAACTATTGGCCGCCTAGTTGTAGGCTTACTTTCGCTCCTCTAACTGGCAATGGGACCACAACTATAATTGAGCGAAATATTACTACACTTGTAATTGGATATAAATTTTCGACAAAATAAGAATCAATGTAAATTTTAATTCATCGTGTCTACAAAAACTACAGCTATTAAGTCTTGGTATAATTGATAAAAAATATTCCTAATAGTTACATACACTATTGTATGAAGAAATATGTCCACAATTTACCTGCTAAGTGAATATTACCACAAATGTAATTAAAAGAAATATTATCACAATTGTAATTCAGCATAAATTCCAGCAATATAACAATCAAAATTACAGGTTTGCCAAATTATCATTCTTCATTTGTAATTATTGGTTTGGCAAATCATCATTCTTCATTTGTAAACCTTTTCTTTATTTTATAACTTTCGAAGTTCTGAGAGTAAATGAAAAAAGTAAAATGGTGACAAAGTAGTAATAAATCGCCTATTTTTTAAGAGAGATAACACTAAGATTAATACTTAATTATATTTAATTCAACTTTATAGCTTATCATGACAAATGAAAGCCATCAAATGACAATTTGAATCCTTAATCATTAAGATATATATTGGCTATTTTGTGACTTTTCTTTTAGTTGGCATTGGGTGAGATCTCGGAAATGAACGTGTGTAGAATAAGAGAGTTTGCATCCTTACAACCAATTACAGGAGTGAATTGCACATATGCAAAATGGAGCATCAGAAGAATCAACCATTGGAAGGCACATGCATCTCAAATTGGATTCTGCAGCCAAGTAATTGAGAGTGTGCAAGCAGGTCCGAACCATAGTGCCAAATTGGTAGCCCACATAAAGTTTGGACCAACGCTTTGTTAGGTCTTTTTTATCTCTAATACATTCATTGATTTCCCAAACTTTATGGATATCTTACAATGTGTTGAATCAGCTTTATTCCATAGAGATCAATTCTTTGATGATCCAAAACATTCATTGATTTCAAGATTCAATCACCACATACTTCTTGATCTATAAATTCTTTCAAAATATATTTTGTTGATCAAGTTATATTATTCTACATTAAACCACAAATTAAAACACACAAGATCTTTCGATCAAACACCAAACCTCCTAATCCACCAGAGACAAACAATATTAGGGATCGGGTGTTGGTATGGAAACATGTAGTTCAGGAGGGCTAAGATAATATACTAAGAGTCTGGAGCTGGTGTGAGAAGCACACAGTCTAGGAGGGCCAAGGTGAAATACCAAGAGCCGGGATCTGGTGTGAGAAGCATGCAGTCCAATTGGATTAAAGTTGACCACTGGAAAAGAAGGTCAAACGAGATTAAGGATTAATCAAGTCTGGATAATACTGTAAATCTCATCGTTTATAGTGAATTGTTGACTGGTAAAGTACCCAAAGATTTTGATCCTTCATGACGGGTTTTCTCAGTGATCATATTGATTTTATTTACTACTTTTTATTTACAAACCATGGTATTCAAATTTAGGATAAAATTGACTTAGTTGATCTAATCATTTAGAAATAACTAAAAAGAGATTTGTTACTTTTAATTATATAATTCCGCACGTTGGGTCTAAATATTCTGTAAATTTGAACTTTCAAGTGGTATTAGAGCCTTTATTGCGTTCCTTGGCCCTATTTTGTCTAGATGAGTCAAACAATTCCTAATGTAGGATTTGAGGATGGTAGGGATATCTATGAGGCTTTTGACGAATTGTTTGAAGAGTACCTTAAGTTCAAAAAGATGAATAGCTCTGTCTTTAAGAAATTGCATAAATTTAAATTAGAAAATGAGACTTTAGAGGTCAAACTTAAGGAGTCAACTAGTGAACTGAATCAATTAATGGTTGAGAAAGAGTCCATAGAAATTAAGGTTAAATCTATTTTGAAAAACATGAATGCTCAACTTCAATCCTTCTTTAGTGGATCTAAAAAGATTGATAACGTGATAGGTTCGAATAAAACAATTGGGGATAGAAGAGGTGTAGGCTTTAATGAAACAAATTCTTAGACTACTTCTTCTTAGAAAATAAGTTTATACCGACCTTGAAGCCTAAGGTTCAAAACTTGAAACTTAGAGTTGTTCCTGGGTTCATCTCCACGTGTAACCATCGTGGTAAGGTAGGATACATAAGATCTAAGTGTCGCGAGCTCTTGAATAGGAACACAACCAAGAATGTAGGTGTTTGAGGACCAAAATCATCTATACAACATAGATTTCTTCCACCTAAGGTTCAAAATATAAAACATAGAGCATGTTTGGTTTGGATTAAAATCTGATTTTAATCTAAGTCAAAGTCAAATAATCAATATTAACCACATCTTTCATGTACCACAACTTTTCAACCACACATTTCAAAAACTTCCATCATAATCTACTAAAAAAATCTAATTTTAATCCCCCAAACATCAACTAGTGTTGTTCCTATATTTGCTTCAACATGTCATAATTGTGGCTATTTTATATTTCATTGGACCTAATTGTCATAAGTCCTTGGTTATGTACAACAATCAAGATCTAGCTACTCAAATTAGTTTCTAGACTGACCAACTAAGTCACTTGACTAAAATGATGACTCAATTGACTCAGATTACACCTTGTTCTAAGAAGATTTGGATCAAATAGAGTGAATTCATAAATCTAAATGATATTGATAATTGTGATGTTTTTCATGTTGCTCGTCATGATAAGAACAACTTGTGTGCCTCATTGATTGACACTTATGTGCATGAATTTGTATTTGTCATAATATTGATATATTCATGCATCCACATGTTACGAGTTTCCTTTAATTATTATTGTTATTTTATGAACAAATACTAGTAAAATTCATGATTGGTGAATTAAATTTTCATTAATATATTTAGAATTTGTTTGGAATACTTGGTATATGTTATTATATGTATCTTCTGCAATACACATTAGACTTTTGTGAGTGGGTTTTGACTGCATATTTGAGATTTGGATGACGGTCATTTGTGCGGTGAATTGACTTTGAATATGGATTAATCTTTAATTAGATTGACCTAAACTCTAGTATATTCCCCATAGAAGATGATGATGATGATTGAGATTCAAAAAAATTGAAATATATGAAAAAGGGAGATTCATCTTATACTTGTCTTTGTAGCCTTCTTGACTTGAGCAATTAAGCTTACGAGATATCTTAAGACCTAGATCCATGTGGTCATCTGACTTGGAGTCACCAACCTAAAACTCGTTACGTAGATCATTAAGTTGCTTAATGGATATAAGATCGCACATAAGATATAAAAAAAATAAAAATGTGTCCTCCTATATATAGAAGAAAGAAAAGCTATAAAAAGAAAAATTTATTGTGAGCTTTTCATTTAAAAGGTCGTAGTAATACTGGGTTTGATTTCATACTTTAAAGAATATATTCATTCTCCAGTAATTCTTTGCATGTCATTTCTTATTGATTTAAGTTTTTGAGACTTACTTACAAGGGTTTAGTGGCACTTTTCATCCATTTGTAACTTATACAATTTACTTAATTTAGCTATAAAATAAATTATGGGAGAAAAGTTTATTATTTATGAATTATACTTATATTAGTAACTAAATAACTGTTTGTGATGATATATTTAAAAATCTATGAAAAATAAAACAGTTTGTCTCAAAATGGAAAATTTCTATTCTCCGATCACATGTTTTGCATAATTTTACATGTACATATTTTTTTAACTCATTCCTCTCTATGTTCTTCATGATTATTACTTGTCTTTTCCTTTATTATTCTTGACAAAAGGGAGAGAGATTAGTATTTATTTCAAAGAGTTGAGTATATGAATTAGGGGAAGAAATTTAAAAATAAAAATCGATTTTTTTGATCATCTTTTGAGTGCTATTGTGTTTTGTCAATATTGATATTGATATTCTATATTTTATTTCTAAGTGATATATTCGCATAGTATTGCATGCTTTGGTATTACACATGTTTTACTATGTTGTTTTACTTACTTAGTTATATGATCTTGGTTTTGTTAGTTTCCTCTTGCTTGTTACGTGGTACTGTGGTTTTCACGTATTTGAGGAAACATGATGACCAAGTATTGATGAAGATTTTGGTAAGTTTATTTTTGGGTAGTTTTGGACTTATTGACTTTGAAATAAATATAATTTTGTCATAAATGTCAAAGGGGAAAATTGTAATGTCTATTTTGTAATTGGCAATTTCCCAAGAAGAAATCATAATAATATATTAGATTTATACTAATATTTAATTATATTGTAATCAAAGTCAAAATAGGTTTAGAAAAGTCCTAGCTATTGTAAATTTAGTTTGGAGTTGATAGAGTCCAAAAAGAAGATGAAGATTAGGACTTGAACAAGTTGAAATCGAGAATGACATGTTTTTGCTAACCTATCACTCAATCGGTGTTCAAGCGACAGAAGCAGAATCCTTATAGCCCACCTAGCACTAGACTGGCTCTTGAGCATAGTCCAACGCCCGAGCAACAGTGTTACGAGGCAGAATTATATTTGTTTTAAAACACGTGTTTTTCATCCCTTTTTCAACACAAACACTTTTCCCTATAAATATTTGACCCATGGACATCTCATAATGTGTTGAATCAGATTTATTCCATAAAGATCAATTCGTTGATGTTCCAAAACACTTACTGATTCCGAAATTCAACCACCACTATTACTTGATCTATAATTTTTTCCAAAGCATATTTTGTTGATCAAGCTATATTGTTCTACATTAAAACACAAATCAAAACAAACAAAGTCTTTTGATCGAACACCAAACTACCTAATCCACAGGAGATAAACAATGCCAAAGACCAAGAGCCGATGAAGAAACACAGTCCAAGAGTGCTAAGATAATATACTAGGGTCTTAGGTCCAATATTGTAATTGACAATTCTATGAACAAAAGGAATTAAATTGAACACTTGTAAAAGTCAAGGACTTAGTTGCAATTTTGAATAGATGAGCTAAATTAGTGTTCGAGTCATTGAAGGAGTTTAAGATGTCCAAGAAGACCACATATGACCATTGAAATGTAATTAGAAGTTAAAAGATATCAAAGAGCCGCACAAGTTATGTTCCAAATTCTCAGTAGTAGCATGCAATACATTTTTCACATAGAAAACATTGGAATTTAGACAAGGCTACTTAGAAGAATTGTAGCCCTTTGAGTTAGCTTTTTAATGCAAGTTGAATCACCTCCATTGACGACTGCTCAGCTATCGCTCAATTCTCGCTGGCTTTTCGCTCGAGCAAAAAAAATAAAATAGAATGGTTCTCACTAGATCCTCGCTCGAGCGACATTCTTATACAGTAAAATCCCTAGTTTTACCCATGTTGGGGTTTTTCAGTCATCATATCTTGTGTTATTTATTGCTTTCCACAATATTATAACTGTGGTATTTAAACATAGGATTAAATTCAATTGTATGTTCAACCATCTAGAAACTAATTAAAGTGAAGTGTTGCTTTTGTTAGTATAATTCCGTACACAAGGTCCAACAAATTGGTAATCTAGAACTTAAACTCGGTAACTCTAAAATTTGAAGTGGTATAAGACCATTCTAAATTCTTTCAAGTGGTATCAGAGATTGAGTACGTGTCCTGACCTTACATAGTTTAGATGAGTACTTCGTTGAGTGTGCCGCCCCATTTTGATCGGAATAATTATGCTTATTGGAAAGTGAGAATGAGGGCATTTTTGAAATTTATGGATGAGAGGATTTAGTTGAGTGTTGTGAATGGTTGGTCTACCCCTAAGTCCACAGTAGATGGTGTTGTCACTTCCAGCCCCATGGAAAATTGGTCTAAGGCTGAATTGGATAGATGCAATCAGAATAGTAAAGCTTTACATTCTTGTTTATGGTTATTTCCCCCGAAGAATTTAAGAAAGTGACCATGTGTGAGATTGCTAAAGAAGTCTGGGATATTCTAGAAACCATACATGAGGGAACACAGGCGGTTACGAATTCGAAACTGTAGATGCTGGCTACTAGATTTGAAGAGATCAGAATTAGAGATGATGAGATGTTTGATGTTTTCTATACGAGCCTAAACAACATAGTGAACTCTTCCTTCGACATAAGCGAGAAGATCCCCGAGCCTAAGATAGTTAGAAAGATTCTTAGATCCTTACCCGAGCATTTTAGGCCTAACATCATGGCTATAGAAGAAAGTAAGGACATTGACTATGAGCTTGCCTTAGACAATCCTGCTAAGGAAAAATCCATTGCCTTCAAATTCGCTAGGAATAATCGGATTTAATTTTCTGTTTCTAGCTAAGAAATTTCGAAAAATATTTAGGAAGGAGAAGCTGCAAGAGAAACCAAGAGGTGGCTAAAGTGAATCTAGGAAAAAATATAATTCAATGAGATACCTTAACTGTCAAGGTATAGGTCATGTGAAGAAGGAGTGCCCTAGTGCTAAGAGAGTTGGGAAAAAGGCTATGAATGCTACTTTTACTGATGACGAATCTAGCTCGAACAATTAGAGTGAGAAATCCACGCTTGAGGAAAGTGGAAAATATGTTATCTTTGTAACTTGGGTTAAGAGTGGATCTGAACATGAGAGTGAAAGAGATGAGGGCTTAGATAGTAATGAGGATTCTAGTGATGAGTCAGTGAGTGAAGAAGATATCGATGAGGCCTATGAGAATATGTATCATAAAAGCCTGAAAATTCTTAATAAAAACAAGGCTTTAAGTACGACTATTCAAGAGCTGCAATCAGAGAAAGCTAAATTAGAGGTACACATTAAAGAATCTTTCACTGTCCTGAATGAACTTAAGTCGATAAATGAAGCTATAGAGTCTCAGGTCAAAAATCTCACCAGTGAACTTGAGAGGTCCTCTAGGAAAGTCAATGAGTTAACTACCATGAATGAGACTTTGTAAATCCAGGTCGTGAACTTTGTGAGCGATTTAGAGCACTCAAAGTCTCAACTTCTTGCCTTTACTAGTGATTCGATAAAGCTAGATAATCTTCTAGGAATAGGCAAGCCGGTTGGAAATAAGGGAGGTATAGGATATATGGGTAAATTTGATGATATTGCTAGCACGTCTAAGACCACATTTATCCTTGCTTCTGACCAGCCTAAACATGTGCCTATCCCCAAACCTAATGTTGAGAGATCCGAAGGACAGAGGTCTACCACACAGCGTAGGATCTATCGACCTAGGAATAAACGTTTGCGTTCACATAACACAAGTCCTAGGTTTATCCGACATGTTTTCATTATGGAGAGTTAGGTCACATTCGCCCTAGATGTCATCAGTACCTAAACAAAAATAGAAAAATGCACTTAAATGGAAACAAAAATCAGGTCTCTGTTGGTCGGATTGGATTTCTTACTGAATAAATGAATCGTTTGACGAAGTTGGTGACACAACTGTCTGGGAATTGTTATCCCACTAGACATGTTTGGGTGAAAAAGAGTGATCTGCAAAATCTGGAAGTGGATCAGGTGCTCTTAAGGGAAAGAGCACTTATATACCTAATTGATTAGGTAGTTTTTTATGTATGTCTATTCTTAATTGTCACATGCTGATTGCATGCATCACTTGTATATGTTTACTTTCATTTGCTATCTTTGTGGTTCATGCATGTGCATTCTCATATGTCTATATTGGCGCATGCATATTCTATTTTTATTTTTGTGTGCTTGATATTTTTCTTATTGTGTGATGCATTCATGTTCGAAAAAGAAAAAAAAAATGGAAAAGACAAAAATAGTTTGTTATGAAAATTGCTACATCATGACATATATTTCTTAAACTTGTTGGTTGTGATCATGCATGAGCTGAAATTGATAAGCTGTAGAATAATTTTCATTACTTGTTTAGGTCCGTTTGGATTAATTGGTATAAGTGTCTTCATGTACCATCTGCACCGCATCCACTATGAATTTGTTAGTGGGTCCGCGTGTATGAGATTTGGGATGACTGTCACATGTTAATAGGGTGACTTCGAAAATGAATTGACCAATATTTAGTATACCTAAACCTGAAAATTATTCCCCCATTAAAATAAGCTCATATCTTAATGCTCTTCTTCTTAGCCTACTTTTCTTGAGCAATTAAGCCTGATGGGTCTCTTAAAACTTGGTGCCTAATTGACTTGGGTTAATCGACCTAAAGCTCGCTTAGGGGTTATCTTAGTCGCCTAATGTAGAAGAACCTGCAATTAAGATAAAAAAAATTAATAAATGAGAAAAATGTAAAAAAAAAATATGAAAAATGTGATGAGCTGAAAAATATGGAAACTTTGAAAAATATTAATGCTTAAAGTAATGGAAAGAAAAATAAAAATAATAAGTATAAGTTCTACTGTACTT
Organism: Olea europaea var. sylvestris; assembly: GCF_002742605.1. Taxonomy (NCBI): domain Eukaryota; kingdom Viridiplantae; phylum Streptophyta; class Magnoliopsida; order Lamiales; family Oleaceae; genus Olea; species Olea europaea. Next base: position 26,827 of record NW_019240334.1, read on the forward strand.
TCATGGTTTGACTTTCATAAGTAGAGGAATATATTTATTGATAGTTATTGGTATGTCCACTTTTCACAAAATTAAAGTTTGGAGTCCTACTTGCATTGGAATAATGACACTTTACACACATGAGTCACTTGTACTTTTTACTCCATTTCAATCTGTACTGAGGATGTGAGGAGGTACGCTACTTGTTAATGTTGTTTTTGCATGTTATCAACTGCACTTTTTAGTTATTATATGTTATTACTCAGACTGTTCATGATAGGATTCCCTTCAACATTTGTGACAAAAATGGGGAGAGAAATGATATAACTGAGGGGAGAAAAACATGTAAAATAGAGCGACTGCATTTGTATGCACATGATTTCACTGTTTGATACTTACCTGCATTTTACATTGCTATGTCCTATAGAGGTTGTTGGGGAGAGATATAGATACATTTTGCTACTGCATAAGATTTATGAGAGTTTGTAGTAAGGGGGAGTATTACATTGCATTCCATATCATGTTAATTGCTGTTTGAGCTTTGATGTTTAATGATATTGATGTTTCAATTGGTGGTGTTTTGATTAGCATCAATATCACGTCTCAAAATAGCATGTTGATGTGTTTGTGTTTATGTGCTTTAATTTTTATTTCCTGTATCACTTGTTTTTAAGATGGGTATGTGAGTTTTTGAATTTCACGAAACAGATTCAAAAAGGAATGCAAGACATAATATTTTGGAATACTGGGTAGTTTAGATTTTTGATTGATTATAATCCCTTGACTGAAATTTGTATAGTTTTATCACAGAATGCCAAAGGGGGAGATTGTTAAGTCCAATATTGTAATTGGCAATTCTGTTAACAAAAAGGAACTAAATTGTCACTTGTATAAGTCAAAGATTTAGTTGTAATTTTAAATAGATGAGGTAAATTAGTGTTCGAGTCATTGAAGGATTCCAAGATGTCCAAAAAGATCACATATGACCATCGAAATGCAATTAGAAGTCTAAAAGATATCAAAAAGCCGCACAAGTTATGTTCCAAATTCTCAGTCGTAACTTGAAATGCATTTTTCACATAGAAAATATTAGAATTTGGACAATTCTATCTCTAAAATAATTGTATTTCTTTGAGTTATCTTTCCAACACAACTTAAATCACCTCAATCGGACATCCAGAGAGAAAGTTATGGTAAAAACACTGACAATTATTCAACTGTCCTTCGATTCCCGCTAGCTTTTCGCTCGAGCGAAAAAAACAGAATGGCCCTCACTCAATTGTCGCTAGATCCTTGCTTGAGCGACATTCTTATGCTACAAAATCCCTAGTTCGCATTTTTAAGTGTTTTACTTGGCCCATACACCAAAAACACTTTCAAATACAAAGAACTAAGCCCTAGCACGAACTTTTGTGTGGTTGTTCATTGTGCCTCTCTTAGAAAACATATTTTTATCATCTTTTAGAAGATCCAAGAGCATGCCTGAGCGTTGATTCATTTTATTTATTCTTCAGATCCAACAACCACATATTGGGAAAACATCAAAGGTTCGATAATTCAAAACATCTGTCTTTCTTAATCTTTTAAGGAATATACTCTTTCATTGACGGATTGAGAGAGGTGGATTGAAGCAGTAGTTACAAGCACAAAAAGGGACAATTCTTGGTTGTCCACTTTTGAGAGATATTCAGTACAGACCAGGAGGCTATGAGAAACAGCAGATTAGGCTACAGGAGGTAGACCTGGAGGTTTAGCAAGAGGCTAAAGGAATTTATGGTAATAGGAGGCTGCAAGAGGTCGATCAGGAGTTCTTGTGCTAGAGATGTCTACGGCAGTAAATCGTAAGGCTGTGGCTACGAGTCTTAATGGGTACAAGGATAGGCTTGTCATTGTATGCTCTGAATTGTCTATAGTGGAGGTAATTGGCTTGATCCCAAGGTTTTACCCATGTTGGGATTTCTCCATCATCATATCTTGTGTTGTTTATTGCTTTTCACAATATTATAACTACGACATTTAAACATATGATTAAATTCAATTGTATATTTAACCATCTAGAAACTAATTAAAGGGATGTGTTGCTGAGTATAATTCCACACGTAAGGTTGAACAAATTGGTAATCTAGAACGTAAACTCGGTAATTCTAAAATTTGAAGTGGTGTTAGACCGTTCTAAATTTGTTCACAGGGATCGGGAGCTGGTGTGAGGAGCATGCTATCCAGGAGGGCCAAGGTGATATACCAAGAGTCAGGATCTGATGTAAAGTGTATGTAGTCCAGTAGGATCATGGATGACTACAAAAAAAGAATGTTAGGGGACTAAGAATTAGTCGGATCTGGATCATACTGTAAGTCTCATCATTTATAGTGGAATGTTGATTGGTAAAATGTCCAGTGTTTTTGATCCTTTGAGAAGGGTTTTCTCCATAATCATACCAATGTTATTTGCTACTTTCGATTTACAAAATTTGGTATTTAAACTTAGGATAAAATTGACTTGGTTGACCTAATCATCTAGAAATAATTAAAAAGTGACTTGTTTTAATTGCGAAATTTCACATAGGGATTGGACTATGTTATTTTATAATAGCCAAAATTGAATATGTCATTAGTTAAATTAATGTAGCATTATTGTAATTATTGTACGGAACCTGAGAACAGAACCAAATCAAACCCAAACGATTCAATAATCAAATTTGAGTCCGACGATTCACTTTCTAAATACTCGAAATTTTGAATTTGATTCGCTTCTCTTTAGAATCGACTAAAGTGAACCAGACCATATCCAGCCCTACTAGGAGCCCAAATTATGTGATTGAATAGACCCTTCTCTATGTGTTGCGGGTCAATCCTTCTCCCCCCCCCCTTCTTCAAACTCCAACTCGTATTTTTCATAGAGAAATCTCCAATTAGAGATAGAAAAATCCATTTTGCATCACATATACGGGATTTCTCAATTCAGACCGAATAAGCAATATCACTCAATCATTATCAAATAACTGCAATCTTTTTTTCCATGTGAAGATCCCACCAGAGCGCTTTCTATTTCTAATAGGCCATAATCTATATCAAAATGATTCTCAACAAATCCATAAGGTATAATCCTATTTTTTCATTGGGTTCGAGTAGAGACCAAAAATCTTGAAAGACAAATCGAGCAAAACAACTCTAAAAATTAAAAAGTATCGTTAATTTCTTCCTACTCGTTCTAAGTACTATTTGGATAAATAAGAATCCCCTTCGTTACATGATCTCTTCTTCATATAGATAAATATAGGATCTATGGAGCAATTATTTAGAAGTACATTTTGTGCTGCAGTCCTTCCTATCTAATAGAAAAGGATCCCATAATCCTAAATCGATCTTACTTGGGATCGCAAATCTCAAGTTTGTCCAAGAAGAGTGGATCTATCAAGAAGAGTGTATATACTAGTCCGCTCTCAGAAACTACTCTAATATTTGACCTCCTCACTAGATTGGTCGAAGTGCTTGCAAAGCTGAAAGTATTGCTAACCAAGGAAAATGACTTGTGGGCTAAACTCACCCATATTCACTTTCGAAGCAATCGAACTCGCCTCTTGCAGTCCAAGATATCCCTAATGTAGATGAAAATGTAAAATGTATGTACAAATGTAGAGAGGAGGAAAAACACAAGAAGATCAGGAAACATGATTTAAGAACTTCATTTATAACCTCAGCGGAATGTATTGTAAAGCATGAACACATTGCATCTGCAATTCCAAGAAAAATGAGTTTCAAAATAGACCTTTTAAAGGTAGGGATAGTTGTTAGAATAGATGCCAAGTGACGCAAGAATAAATAGGCTCAAATCTACAATTGACAATAATTTATTCAATAGAATCGCTATTTACATTCACAAAAGTTATATATCTATCTCACTTTATATTTATCCTTATTAATTTTAAAAAATTACTATTCTCATCCGCGTCATATTTCAATATTGTCCTTATAAATTCATTCATTTTGAACACTATATATCCACACAAATTTTATAAACACATCCCAGTGTAAATCTATTCCTAATACAATTTCAAAATTAGGAAAAAAAAAAAAGAGAAGAAGAAACAAACACTATTCATTTCCATTTAATAAAACGTCAACCTTTTACCAATTCTCATCATTTCAAAATGTATTTTTCCCAATTTTAAATGCCTTTTGGAATTCCTCTTCATGAGGGAATTCAAGATTGTTGCATTGATGTATCATGCTGCATTATCTTATGAATACTTGTGAACTTCTCTCTAAGATTTAATCCAGAATGTAGCGTTGAGTTCTAATATAGTCAAAATTATCAGTGTTTTTGTTTATACATTTAGATATGTTTCCATGGCTAAAAATAAGCTTCCAAAATGCGTTTCTTGAGGAATTCATTAGGAAAAATGAAAGTTTAAGACTAGTTTTGAAAACGTATGGTAGATGATTCATTGATACCATTTTTTGGGAATATCGGTCTACATTTATATGCAAGTTAATACAGCCTCCTAAACGAAGGATAAATAAATTATAAAAGAAAAAGATAACACCCTGTTGAAGAAAGATGTCCAATATGTACTGTTCCAATAAAATCTACAAAATTGCTTCTTTATTACGTAGAGAACATTTTATACAGGTGCGCATCTTATTAAAGCTGGGAACTAAAGAGGGAAGAAGATGTTCTTCTTACATGGAAAGGACACGATGTTATATTTGCTACTGATTGGCTATCTATTTGATGATACCTTAAATTAATGTCGAATGTTGTTTTATTATATGTTACTATATTTTTCTCCCATGACTATTGTAAATAAATTTTTTCTTTTTCTTTCCTGATTATAGTTAAAATAATGATTCATTTTTCTTTCCTGATTATGATGCTCATAATTGTTATGGGTTCCCAGAAACCCAAATAAACCAGGAACGAAAACACAGAGATCATGTATCTCTTCTTGATTTCCTTTCACTTTCATCGTCAGGGCTGTAGTAGTGCAGTGTTGCATCTTTTCGCATTAAGTATATATAGAACAAACCCATAAAATTAACCATTAAAAGTCAAAGAAAGTCAAACAATTAGTATCAATACACGTGTTGTGGATTCTTGAAAGCAAAAAAAATAAAATAATAATAATAATAAAATAATAAAAAAAATGCAGAAAAAAAAAAGGGAACCCAATAAATTACTTGCAATGACATTGAAGCCTCCATTTGCAAGTGTTTTTAAAGTTCAAGTGACCAAATTGTTGAGGTTTTAAATTTTTAATGTTTAGATTTACAATTTTTAGTTTGATTTTAATTGAAGAGGATATTTGTTAACTATTAAAATGTTAGTTAAACACAAATTCGAAAAGAATATAAAAATATCTAAGAAAATTTTATGAAAATAGATATTAGTGGATGAATTTAGAGTGATATATTTTTATTTAATTTTATATATGTCCATTTTAAGTAAATTTACATAAGATTAAAAATATAAGATAAAACGTGGATGTAAATAATGGCTTCCTTATTTAATAGATTCAAACCAGATGAATACAAATTCTGGAGGGTGGGGGCAAGCAGTGGGAGGAAGGCATACATGCAAATGATCATTCATATAATCACCTTTCCCACACTTAACAGCAGCTACTATAGGGCTCGGCTACTATAGGGCTAATAGTTGATTTTAAGAGCATACAATTAATATATTATACAGTGTTAGTGCCAAACATCGACACCTTGTTCTAGTAGCTGAGTACAGTTTGCAAGAATTGAGGATTACTCTTCCCAGTAATCACATAATCCAAATTTCCAAGTTCCTATAGCCCAAAACAGTTACCATCTCGTTTAACAGCCTTGCTTAATTTGATATTCCCGTGTAGTAGAACTATAGCTCCCGTAAAGAAACCTTATAGAGATCCAGATTGTTAGACCTAGAGGACTTAGGCGCATAACTATCAAACTCATCTTGAAACCTCTTCAAACTCACCAAGATCACCTAAATACTCATTAACTTGTAGGCATGGATTCATTTTTTTCTATCACAAATAGACATTTCAGACTCTTTGATGAAGATATATGGTCAATTCACTCTCCAGACATATAGATCCGTTAAATAATATAAGATTGGTTAAATAGAGCCAAGGATCCCTGCGGAGCATATACAGTTTATGCTTGACCATTTATGAATTAAGGATTCTGATTTTAAACGACCAAACCGATTAATACCTCTCTTTACTACATACACGAAATCACCACGTGCATAGGAGATTGTTTTCACCAAACCAGGCTCATCTTAATGATAAGGCGTAAAAGATTAGCAATAAAAGTTAACACTTCCATATGAACAAGACCTTATTCCTATCAAACCAACTTACAACAATTAGTATTCTTACATTCTATAATGCATTCATGCGTAACATATTTATGCACCAATCTCAGGGACTTGATGAAAGGGAAAAAAGAGTTACGAGATTAAAAAGCATCCACATTAAAATAAGGTAGATAACTTACAGTAGCAAGTCTTCAGAGAGCTATCTGTACGCACTGTAGATGCTACAGCTGCCGTAATAGCTAAAAAGACCTATACACTCTTCATTTAGTTTGCTTGTCAACCACCCGACTCACAAAACCAAAAGAGACAGGACTGAAATTTGGCTCCAATTGAACATAAAATTCTAAGATCAAAACAATCACGACTAATGAAAGTAACAAAAGATGTGATCAACATAGCTATTCACGTGCACACATTTTCATATGCACTTAGTTTTCCCTGCATTGCATTGCTTACAATTCCTTACAATACATGCACTTGGTCTAAATTAATAGGTCATCAATTCTCTTCCTTTGATCAGTTAACCTAGTAGAGAGAGAGCCTTTTCACTTAAAAATAGTCTACATCTTTTCTTTGAAACAAAATAATTGCTTCAGCTAATGTATTGAAGTCAGAGTCAATTGCTAGTTAGAGCTATAAACAAGGAACACATAACTCTAGGGCTCAAGATCAATGATACAATTTTATATTCTCCAGAACAGAAATCATCTGAAATTTCTTAAACAAAAGTGGCAAAACTCGAACAGACAATTACCATAAAATCCAAATCTAAAAACAATCATAATTGTAGAGTCAACCAGAACAGATAAAGATAACACGACGTATAAACCTCAGTTTTGAAATTAAATTACACCATAATAATTCAATCACATAGTAAAAATTACACATCCGCCACAAATAACAATGGTGAAGTATGAGGAAATCGAGAACAGTTGTCAATTCAGTACTAAGCAAGTTGATAGTAATCGTCACGGAACCGATCGTGATCAATGAAAACGATTGCATAAAGAGCATAAATGATCCCAGGAATGTAGCCTAAAATGGTCAACAGCAAGCATATGAAAAACTCCACCTATAAAAATAAAATACATATAGTCAGCGACAGAATCATTAAAAGGAATAATCAAATCGTATGTACTTCAGAATGTAGCTATAATAGGAGCTTACAGTGCAGCAGCCATGTCGGAGACAAACCCCGAGAGGAGGGAGGAAAATTGCGAGTATGATTTCGCAGAGAATTGCGCATCTTGATGTCATCTTTCCTGATTTCAAATTTTCTCTCTGTTTTTTGTGATTTTACTCTGTTTGGATCTCTAAATTGAGAGAGTTGGATGTGGATTGCCGGATTGAATTGGGAATAATAATATCTGCTGTGAGCTGGCGCCAGATTCTTATATATATGCTTTATAAATTGGGAAATTGGTGCAAATGAACCATAACCTATGGCCTTTGTGCGATTTCGCACTTCCATTTTCATTATTATTTTTTGGCATGGACCACCTCGATTTAGCCTCTATTTGGTAGCAATTTTTCAATCAAAAAATCAATTTTTTAATCGTTATTTCACTATTTCAACCATTATTTTTGACTTCATAGGTTGAATCTACTTTTCTCTCTAACTGTCAAAAAATCAATTCTTATAATCACTATCGAGCAGGTCCTTATTATTTTGTTGAGGAATCATTTTTCATATATAATGTTTATTTTTTACTGTTTAAAGTCGATTTTTATAAATGAAAAAAATTGTTATATAATTAATTGAATAAAAAGTAAAATAAAAAAGAATATAAACATGATCAATGTTCAAACTCAAAACAAAATGACTTTACATTAACTCAAAAACGTATATGGTGTCAATTTGATACTTGACAAATCACATTAATGAATTCTCGATCATATATGACATTATATATATATATATATATATACATACACACACACACACACTAAATTTTCATTGAGTTAAGACAAAATTTAAAAAATAAGAAGAGGAAGAATGAAGTTCCAATAAGCAGCCTTTCAAAGTGGCCATTGACACTAAAATTCACAAGTATGCCATTGGAATCTCGCATGAATCCATATTCTCACTATGCGGGCAAGTGAGATATCGTCTACCTGCGTTCAAGTTCCACAAGGCATTCATTTGCACCAAACAACAAACATTCATTTTCATGGCAACGCTCATATCTTATGACTATTAACAAGAGACATGAATTTAATTATTAGGGCACAAAAATGAGAGAAAGAAACAATAAATTTTTGGAGGGAATTAGAAATGATGAATGGACGATTTCATTCTTTTAATTGGTCAAATTAAGTAAGTTTTTATTATTTTGTGGTCAACTAACGAGGAAAAATGAAAGGAATCCATCCATTTGTCCTCCGACTACAATGAATTGAAAGTTTTGGGGCCGTTGTTGTAACGAATGAAATATTAGAATAAAAATTGTAATTAAGTGAAAGATTTGAAATCGTATATATAATTTTACTTTTTTCACTAATTCATGAAATGGAGATGCTATTAAATATTTGGTCTCACGTTTATTAGAGCCTATTTGTTAATCATTAATTTATATTATGGTTTGCTATATGATCATTTTCAATCACATATTCACATAATAAAATATTCTACTCTTATATCAAATTTTTTTCTACTTTTTAGTCACAAATTCTCTTAAAAATACTATGCAAAACTCATTTTTTTTCAATTAACAAGAATTAAATAGGCATTTAGTGTGCTTCCATCACATTGGTCCACAAGGAGCGAGCGATCTCAATGTGGTTATTTAAAAAAGGTTGAACCTCAACTTTGAGGGTTCCCACCGCCTCGTCTCTGGAACATTGTGAATGAGGTAAATCGCCAAAATGTGCTCCAATAGGTCAGGGAACAAGAGCTTGTCCGTACACTGGTGTCCACAAAGAATCAAATTCCATATCTCAGGAATCGAACCGTCATACTGCGACTGCCAACAAGGTTGAGACTACCTCACTTCTATCCTTTGCACCACTGGAATATACCTCGATGGCTTAATGTGGTTATTTGCTCATAGGTAGAGAATGTGTTTATGAACAAAGCTACACAACTATTAAGGCTCCATTTGAGCCCTATTATTTGAGAGAGTATATTTTGTAATAATGATTTTTTAGAATGTTTCATTAAAATTTTAAAATTTATATGTAGAATTATTTTATTAAAAGATGTATAATTAAAAATGAATTTGAAAAAAAAAATTTAGAGAATGAGGGTCAAATAGACACTAAATTTTAACCAAAAAAGGTCAAAAATTTTTAAGAATGCGATCTTTAATTGTTTGGTTAGTAAAATAAATCGGCAACAACATTCACTAACGTTGGCGTTCAATTGTATCAGATGTAGGGCTATCAATGGATTGTATTTTAATCCGAATCCGATGAAATTAATGAAAGATGAATTTAGGGTTTCAATCCTATAATCCGATTAAAATTCGAATCCGATAATTAATTACCTAAATGGAGTAAATATGGATATAGGTCAATCCGATCCGATAATAATTCGGTTCGATTTATTATAATAATATAATATATTTTATATATTATTTCATAATCTAGTAAACATAATTTTTTCCATTTTGAAAATTATATTATGCTTTACACATAATTTTCAAATAATAAATAATATTAGATAATAGTATAATATTGTTAATTGAAATATTTGAAGAAATTTAATTTTTTATTAATTAAAATAAAATAAAAATAACTATAGTAGTTTTTTTTATAACATCAAAAACTATTAATTAATATGTCCAAAAATAATTTACATTGTTTAAATTGATATTATTTGTAATTATAATCTTGTTGAGGTTATGATTTTTAATGAAAATAATAAAATAAACTAGTAACACTTAGAATTGACAATTGACTAATATTCCACATTGAAATATCACTAAAATGTTGGTAAGAAGTATCCTTTAAAAAGTTAGTATCTTACATTGGAAGATTATTAAAACATTTCAAGATGAGTCCCCTTTAAAAAGGAATTAAAGAAGCATTATTTGGATAAAAAATTGATTTGGGTCTTTTAGTATAATAGGTGAGCCCATCAAGATTGTTAAAATATTTTTTGGAAAAAAAATTATATTACCCGAAAAAATGGTGGAAAAAATATTTTTTTTTCCAAATTCGGATCGAATATCAGATAACATAGCAAATCAAATATGGATTTAACAATCAAATATCCGTTAGATTATCGGATCGGATCGGATCAGATTGGATAGGATAATTTTTCTTAAAAGATCGGAACGAATCTGGAAAGATCCGCTCCATATCCGATCTATTTACAGTACTAATCATATGTGTTCTAACTACCAAATACATTGTAAATAAATACTTAGAACTTATTTGGTTTGGAGTAAAATTTGATTTTAATTTGAGTCAAACTCAAATTTGATTTTAATTTGAGTCAAACTCAAACTATCAATATTAACATCTTTTATGGATCCCACAACTTTTCTACGACATATTTCAAAAACTTCTATCACAATCTACTAAAAAATCAAATTTTAATCTCTACCAAACACTCTCTTAACATACAATCTTGAACAGTATATTAAAGAGAATTTTAACGTGCTCTTCTTTAATATTGTTTATTACTTTCTAGTTTACCACGTGACAGTGTCAAACTTTGAGCGTAGAGTCCAAGAAAATGATGAAAGAACAAAACATAAATGCATTATACGTTCATTTTAAAAAATAAAAAATTTAGATTTTACAACAAATTTGAAATACCTTTCTCAAATAATCCATAAATGTGAGTAACATGATTTTCCAAAGACTGCATAAATCACCTTAGGTGTCACCCATCTGATTGATCGATCATTCTGTTGTTATGTTTTTGTTGTCTATTATATAAAGCCGAATAAATGTCCTTTTAAAGGAAGAGTCTGTGTCTCTTAATCAAAAAACCTTCTTGGTTTGTGCCTTAAAAGTGAAAATTGAATAATCCATTCAAAGAGACCATTTCCACTTGAGAAGAATAAAAACTATATATATACACACATAATAAATTTCGCTGAAAATAGCTAACGAGGGCATACGATTACAGTTTTGTTACAAGTATAGAGAAAATTGACAGAATTTTTACAGAGAAACACTTGGCAGATTTTCATTGATTTTTGACACAACAAACACATAAATTCCACCATACCTATGGAATTATTCAAACGATTATACAAAAAATAAAAATAAAAAATCAATGTAATGAAGACAAAACAAAATGTCTGTTGAACGAAGTTAACATGAGTAAATTCATGTACTGAATCATAAATAGTTTGAAATTATTGCATGATAACTTGTTTCTACGAAAGAAAATGTAATAATATTTCTTTAGAAATAATAATAATAATAATAAAACTAGGCATTGAGAGGACGCCACTCATCATCAGGGTTTGCCTCACGAACCACGATGGCATATACAGCATAAATAATTCCAGGAACATAACCTAAGAGCGTCAGTATCAAGCAAATGAAGAATTCGCACTGCAATTACATAAATGAAGGAAAAAGTTGTTAATCTTTACATTTCAATCTATTGATTAATAAACAATTCAATCCATTATCGAATGATTCAGAAGAGTTGATGATGAAATTTAAATGAAGAGAAAAAGAAAAAAAGAAAGATACTGTAACATACACTGCAGCAACCATGTCTAAAGAAGACTCCCAATGGTGGAATCAAGATTGCAAGAAGGATTTCCAAGAAGACTTCACACCTAGATGGCATCTTAATTTAATTTCACTTAACGATTCAAGAAAGAGATACTGCAAATTGAAATATTTAAACAAGAAAACAATATATATATATATATATATATAATGGAAATCAGTTTTGACCAAGTTATAGTATAAAGATGGAGTTTATGCATTGCTAGCATTTAGGCGACCATTAATAAAGAGTCAACAAACTAATCGTACATGTAGGATCCATATTTACCAGTAAGATTATATACAAAATGCGTTGACGATTAATTTTTAAGGTTGTGTTCATATGTTGAATTGAATAGGATTAATAAAGGGAGTCGCTTGCTAGAATTTATAAATTTATTGTGTTTCATCTAGCACGTCTAAAGTGTTTTATATTGTCAATCAATTATTTTATCTGTATTACATGGGGCTAACTAAAGAAAAAAATGTCTCGAGTTCTTTACGACATGTTTGGTATAGATATTTTGAGAATAGATTTCATGAAAATTGATTTTTATATATATATATATATATATATATATGAAAAATTGGGGCTCAAACAAGGGCTATATGCAAAATGTGTCGACGATTAATTTAAAGGTTGTGTTCATATGTTGAATTGAATAGGATTAATAAAGGGAGTCGCTTGCTAGAATTTATAAATATATTGTGTTTCGTCTAACACGTCTAAAGTGTTATATATTGTCAATCAATTATTTTATCTGTATTTTTACATGGGGCCAACTAAGGATAAAAATGTCTCGAGTTCTTTACGATATGTTTGGTGTAGATATTTTGAGAATAGATTTCATGAAAATTTATTTTTTCAGAGCATGCGTTTGAAAAATAGGAAAAAGTTATGAACCCATGTTCAGAATTATTTTATTAGAAAAATCTGTGATTGAAAATGAATTTAAAGAACCTGTATAAAAAGGAACTGAATAGAAAAAGGAAAGAAAAGAATGGTTTGAAAACGGAATTTTCAATATCCATTGAGCAATGTAAGTTTATTCTTCTGTCCATATGAAGGAAGAAAAAATTTACTTGACTATTGAAAGGTTGTATGCATGTCAGTGATTAGGGAATATAAAGACAAAAAATAGCCTCAATTGGATATTTCATTTTTTTTTTCCATTTTTTACCATTTATCTTGAAAGTAACATTTTATCCACGAAATTGACTTTCTACATTAATAGAAATGATGTCTTTAAATACATAGTTTCTTCTAGTCACGTCAGCTTTTTCCTTACCTTCAACTTAACAAACTACTTTTACAACTGGTATTTGAAACTAGGACCACTTGTCTTATCACGCAATTCATCTAATATAGTAGAAATTGTATCAAAATTTCTTTAGAGAGTCGTATTCTATTATAGTACTAAGACACGTTTGCAGTGACGGATCCACAGTGGGTCTTGGTGGGTCACATGATCCACCAATTTAAAAATTGAGTTTTTTTTATTTTTTTCCACTTCAAAAATCAGATTTGAAGCAGAAGAACGGAGCCCGAAAAATCAAAATCCTTCACTTCCGCCACTGAATTCAGCCTCCTGCCATTCCAAACTATCCTCTTGACATTCCAATTCAACTGCTACTGACCGACTGTCTGCTCTGATTGATTCTCCGTTGAAAACCCTTCACTAAATTGTAATTTGCTACTTATTCAGTCACTCACACAAAGTTGACTATGCATTTATTTAATCATCTTGTGATCTTTTGTTCTTTTTAGTGTTATGGCTAATCATTGCTGTAGTGATTGATTTGTCAGTATGTTGAAGATTTTTTTGCAATTTTTTTTTTGGTCTATTTGATGGTAGTTTAGTGTTCATTTTTGTTTCCAAGATTAGAAAGCTTTGGATGAAGTTTTACAAGAGTCTCATCAACTAAGATTTTGATGAATTTTAAAATATTATAAATCTCAACGATTTTATGGATTTGAATAGATTTCCCAAATTTCATAAGAATCTCATCAAGAATTTTAAAAGATTATATTTAAGCTTGAAATTCATCCTAATCTTTTAAAATCTCCATATTAATAAAATTTTTATAAATTCACTAGTTACTGAAGATACCTAAAATTTAAAGGACTTAATTGAATTTTATTAAAATCTCAATTGGAACACCTAATTTTAATGAATTTTATTAAAATTTCAATTGATGACACTTAAATTTAAAATGATTTTTAAAATTCATCGCAATCTCAATTGAGAACACTCCCCTTAATTTTTTAAGAATGTAAAATATTCATTCTTGAATAGTTAATTGACTCATTCTTTAGATTTTTATTTTTTTTGTTGATGGTTTCTTTTGTATTTTCTTAAGAAATGGAATTGGAAATCTACTTAAGTGCTCCAATTTTTATCGTATTTTGACGATTTTAAGGTAATGGATTCTTACTGTGATTTTTATCTTTGTTTAAGTTGAAATGCAATTGATAATGTAACATTCAAATTACTGTGATTTTCATATTTTTCACTTGAATTGATTGTGATAGAAAAATAATTTAAATGTAAAAATGCATTTTCCTTTGATGATCACAATATTAAGAAGGAATATTTGGGAGATAAAAATGATGATAAACTTGGTGATGTTCGAGATAAATGAAAATCTGTATTTTTTGCAAGTTTTATTGTGTCCACTTACTCAAAATATTTACATCCGTCACTGCGCATTCGATCTTAATATTAATTGGACATTTTATTAGTATGGTGCCACTACGCGTTCAATCTTGATATTAATTTGACATTTTATTAGTTTGGGGTATGCCTACATCTTTATATGCGATATTTATGCGCAAAAGCTTTTCCAAAGCCGTTCAATTCCTCTTTTTCATGAATTACATATCTTTTTATTTCGTACAACTTTGGATATATATCACATATTTTTATTACATATTAAAAGAATACTAAATGGGCCTTGAGCTATAATCCATGCCAGAGCCCGAAATTCGTCCCTCCCCATACAAGTTCCAATCTAAATCTATTTATACTTTTTCCGCAACATCTTTTTCTTGAATTTTTGTCCTTAGCCTTCCATCTTTAAATGCATTTAATTCCGGTTTTAGTAGGCTATTAACATGAAAAGGCAAATTTACGTCACGTTTGATAAAGTTTATAGTGCTTATAAGTTCATCAAAAAAATATTTTTAATTACATATTTTTTAATTCATAACCTTTTATACTTTTAATCATACATTCCCTGTGATCCATGACTTGAGGTCCATTTGATTAGGGATGGACAAAAATCGAACTAACCCACAAAAACCAACCAACCCAGACCGAACGGACCGATTTGGGTTGGTTTTTCCTTAGAGTTTTGCCGAGTTTTGTTTTTTAAGAAGAAAATGGCTTGGGTCGGGTTACGGGTTGATCCATCAAGACTGATAAAATTCATCCAATCCAACCTGCTACTTAAAAAAATGAAAAAAAATTAAAAACAAATGTAAAAATTAAAATGTTGAAACATTGCAACCCTATATAAAGTCTTATCATTTCTCTCATACTTCATCTTTCTCTCTAGCCCTCAAGATAAAGCCACCCTCTCTTATTCTCTCTCGTTCAAGCCTATCGATCATCGCCAACTCTATTTGCGTCTAGGCTTGACACTAATCCCCAACATTTATTCCTTTGATACTCTCAAATTAAATTTTAAGTTCATTATTCATTTGCAAATGTGATGTCATAATGTAAAAATTTGCGGCTTGATTTCAGGCATTTTTCCCCCTTTAAGTGAGATGACAATTTTCATAATATGTGCATTCTCCTTCGTGCATGATTACAAATTCTTGTTCATGGTCAAAGTGTTGTAGTTCATGGGTTTTTATTGTCGAGCATGTCTTTATAATGTTCAATGTACAAACCGACCAACTCAACCCAGTCCAACTGAAAACTTGATTGGATTGGGTTAGGTTGAAATACATAAATGGGTTGGGTTTGTTTGATTTTAAATCGAGCCGATCATGTTAGATTGGGTAAAAAATCGACTCAACTCACCTCAAAAAAGTCAAATTACTTTTGAACTAAGAAGTTGTTTTTAAAAATGTTTGTATAATTTTAGAAAATGCTTTATTTAGCTAGAATAGCTTTTTAAAAAAGCTGACCTAAAGTAAGAATATCTCCAAAAAAAATTCTATACACAAAATACGCTATATTTTAGTGTCAATGTTTAAAATTAAGTTTCGAGAGATTCTCTATTACAACTTTTTCAAAATAAAGAACGAGTTTGAAGAGTCAAATTCTATATCTATTTTTATTTAAAAATGATTGCATTAATAAGTTACTAATTTCAATAATATACAATTTAAATTATTCAAATCACATTTAAATTAATTGATCATTAACATATAAAAAATTATGTTAAATAACAGATGAGCAAAAATAAATAAATGTTCATAAAAAAATTAAAAAAATAAAAAGTTAAAATGGAGAGCACCTTTGGAGTGCATAAAATATTTACTCTTTAAATTTGATGATGCTCTCTATTATTTATACGATACTCTTAATAAATTGAGAGTTTGCTCCAACTTCCTACATATATAAAAGAGGCAAACTTTTCCAGGACATGTGTTGCAATTTCCCATAATCATTCTCTCTCTCTCTCTTTTTGTTCCATTACTTTACGCAATAACAATTCCCCACTCCACAAGCCCATACCAAAGAGCAGCACTAACAAAATGTACTTCACTCAGCGCCCCATACCTCTTTGCTCCTTAATTTACTTCACATTCCGCCCATATCATG
>NW_019240334.1:43763-94969 GCF_002742605.1 Olea europaea var. sylvestris
CAGGATTCTGCTTTAATCTTTACAAATTCCATCGCACTCTCAGAATTCCTGTTCATTAAGATCTGCACAGTGGTGATCCCCCATTTTGTAGCAATATGGGAAGTATTGATTTTGGTGATGTCCGGATGTTTTGAGTGCCGGCAATCGTATACCGCAAGAAGAAATTGATTTTCGCGATGTCCGAATATTTTCAACTAAGGTTTGAGCTTATACATATTATTTTATCTGAGCTCCTACTAATGGGTTATATATATATGGATTTTCTGGAGATATTTATGTGCTAATACTCCTATTTATGCATCCAGGGAAGAAGAGATTATACGAACCTGAGTGGGGAAGTAATGAACAACATGAAAAACTTTGTCCTGAATAGTTCTCTTGAAGCAATATCCAATTCCTTTGTATGGTTCTGTTGATTTAATAGAAGATTTTTAAGGCTTTTTCCCCCCCCTTTTGTCCTGTAAAGTTTTGTATGGGACTCGACTATCCATATCCACCTTACTTCCTACTAGGCAAAAAGATTATTAGACGGAATCAGGAGAAATGGGTAGATGCTAGATGTTGAGTAATTAGTCGGATAGCAGGTATGCACTCTTCTCTCACTTCATTTTAAATTTTAAAATCTTTACTTTTATTAATTTTTTTTTGCATATTTCATATTTCATTTGTGTTTTCAGAAAACTTGGTGGAAATTTTGTGCATTTTTGTAAATTGGATGGATAGTGTTAAGAAAAAATAGTTTATAATGTTATTTATGTGCAATGACCTTTTTTTTAAACCCAAAAAGAAATGAAAAAAAATAATGCAGCTTCGTGTGCTACTGGCACGGAGCAGAAATATGCTCCTTGCCGTGTGGAGCAGCAGCTCCGTGAGAATTTTCTTTTTAATTCTTTTTTAAGTAGTGGGCTTTGTTTTGAGGGCTTTTTTTTTTTAATAGATACTATCCAAATACCCATTTTAATTTTTTTTTTTGGTTAATAGATAGTATCCAAATACCCAATAAAATTTTAATGCATAAGCCAAATTTTCATAAATGCTATCACACCCCAATACACGGTGAAATAGCACAGAAATAAATTTGACAATTAGAGCTGTTTTCTTATCTGATTTGATTACATTATGAAAACCTTTTTGGACGCAAATTTTGCCTAATTATGGGCTTTAATAATGCAAAACTTCATCCAACAATTGGAGACATATTTCATGTCATATATTATAATTTTTGCAATCAAGAAAGGCAATCTACTACTCTTTCATAAGGAATCGAAAGGCAAGATACAAGAAATCAATCTTTTGAATATTATTTCTCGATTTTTGGGCAAAAAGAATAAGATGCAACTAGAGATTAATCAATGAAGATTAAAGAGATTTAAGATTTTGCAACTTCTCTTTTTCTTCGTATATTTCAAATTGGGGTGATGTCTTATTACTTCAATATGATTTCTTGTAACATTATAATGTTAGGCTAAACTTGTAGTAAATAAGACATCAATAAAGGTAATCCCATCTTTTTCTAGTATTATTATGGTTCATCTGTTGTTTTATCAATGCCTTCATTATTTTTTTTTTACAATGTATATTCTTTTAGATCATTTTTAAAATAAGTGGACTCGTTTTATCAACGAACATGCAACTCACGTTGGTCACACTAGTACTAATAAAATTGAGAGTTTGAAGATGGATTTTAAAATGTCAAAAAAACTTTATGACCCAACAGTTGCTTTTGGACCGCTGGATTAATTTTATGAAAATATTTCTTTTATTTAAAAGAGCTTTTAGACAAGAACTTTCCAACTTGTATATCAAAATTTATATAAGAGATCACATTATGCTCATTTGTCAGTTTAAAATAACAGCCATTTTTCATCCAATATTTTCTTCATATAATTTTCAATAAGCACTTATATACCATAAAAAATGTACATAACAAAATTCTTATAAAATTGATCTCATGTGACTTTTTCTAAAATTACTTTTATTTTTTTAAATATTATTTTTCAAATAAAAATTAAAATAACTTTCTCCAAATTCTCTTGTACGGAAAGCAGAAAGAATAGAAGAAAAAATTATGCCCGAGGGGCAAAGCTCCAGTCACGTGATCCGCGACTCAGGGAGTGACGGAACTTTTCGTTCTTGCACTTTCCCTAATTTCTTCCCCCATCAGCTCGAGACCCACTGCAGAACCCTAAAGATTTGAAATCCCCTTCCGATTACTGAATAATTTCTATGTCCTCAGAGAGTTCTTTAAGAAACTCGAATGGAGTTCAATAATCGAGCAACTGGTAGAAAAGTCTCAAATCAAACTACGGGTTACAATTATTTTCCAGAACAAGCCCTTCGAGGTATGTGAATTTTTAATTTTTTTCCTTATTAAATTTTGAACTTCTTCTTCTGTACATATGTTCATGCAAGTAAGTTGTGTTTGGATTTGAATGGAATTAATGAAATTCAAGCGGCATTGTGGATTTTAATTAAGTGCAGTTTTTTTGTGTCAAACTATTGATTTTTTTTTTCCTGCGTACTTTTTACTGTCACAAGGTACAGAGATAGACGTGTACAGAGATCAAGTATTTTCGTTCTTGAAAAATTTTCTGATGTACTGCTACCTTCTGATGTTTTTATGTTTATTGAGTATCATTGTGTTGAATTCTTTTTAACTTCCCAATTTCAGTTGCAAAGTGAAATTCTACACAGTCGAGGGGTTTAAAACTTGTGTTAAGTTTTATAGATAAGATGTTGATGAACTGCTGTTTCTTTATGACATACAAACATAACACTGGCGAAATTAGAACAATTTTATGCACAAGGATATTGTCAAAAGGAAAACTAGAATGGAAGAATATCAAAGCCGAAAACCATGTAATTATGTTGGACAGATAGTTCCCGTACTTTAATTTTTTTTCCATGTCCATTGATCAAGTTTGGATTATTTTTTATCTCGAGTTTTTCTGATCTGCTACTGTCGATATTTTTAATAATTTTTATTTGTATTAGTTTCAGCTGACTACATGGCTTCATATGCAGGGCGGTTCCATCATGAGTACTTTCCAGACCACCCTCACCCTCACGCTCATCCTCACCCTCACCCTCACCCTCAGTCGCTCCATCATCATTTGCTTCAGCCTCATGACTTGCATGAAGCAATTCAGAGAGAGATTGAAAAACAACGTATTAGAGAGGAGATAATAATATCAGAATTTGAAAGGAGGCGTGTTTTGGAAGCTGAGGTGAGGAGGGAGCTCATGATGGAGAGAGAATTGGCTCTGCAAAGAGGCGAGGATGGGTTTCCATTTGGCCCATCATTGGGAGCTGGGTATGACTCAACAATTAGGCTTCCACTGTTGGGGATGAGAAGTGAGGGAAGGTTCCTAGAGGAGACTCAGGAGAGGGTTGCAATGCCACACAAGGAGGAGAGGCAGAATGCAAGGCATGAGAATGGAAAGCTTGATATCCTGCCATTTCAAAGATGTACTACTGAACCGAGAATTTCAGAAGTTAAGCCTGTCTCAGAGAGGGGGAAAGAGAAAGAGAAAGAGAAAGTAGTTTTGCTGGTTAGTACTTGTTCCTTGTTCCCATTCCATGTGTTTCATTTTCTTGTACATGTGATCTTAATTTGGTGGCCTTGGACATGATGAAATTGTTGTCTTTCAAAAGAAAAGAATTTTTGAGAGTGAATAGAGTAAGCGTAATGTAAAAGAGTGTTGAGTTTCTATTTTATTAGAATCTGTGTGTGTGGATGCAATGCTTTGTTAAAATGTTATGTGCATCAATCTCTGAATGTTTTTAGATTACTACGTTTTAGTCTGTAAATAATGAAAGGATGGTAGGGATCAAAGTGAGATAAAATGTTGATCTCATAAACATCTTCTTTTGAGGATATTCTTCTCCAAAAGACCAAACTGATTATGGACTACTAAATTTTCTGAGAACTATCTCTTTAATTGAAAGGGCATAGTAATCATCGCAAAAGAATTAAATAATGCACAATTTATTTAACAAGTTAAGTTTATTCCTGTTGCTTAATCAAGATCTGAAGTCATATGGCCTTTATAATTAGCCTTCAATTTTTTAATCCTTTTGATCACAGCTTTACCTTTCTTAAGACTATAATTAGAGAATATGAGTATGGAAACTGAAGCTGGCCAGGTAGTTTTTAATCAGACACCATTCAATTGAAAAATTTTCATTTGGAAGATGCTAAGTGCATGTTTATAGAGTTAATTGTTCCAGTGGTCACTGAACTTAGATCCACGTCTTTGATTGGTCACTGAACTTTAAAATGTCGAGTTTTGATCACTGAACTTAGGTCCATGTCTTCGATTGTTTACTGAAGCTTAAAATGTCGAGTTTTGACCGCTGAATTTTGAAAAATGTCGAGTTTTGGCCACTGAACTTAGGTTCATGTTTTCGATTGCTCACTGAAATTTAAAATGTTGAGTTTTGGCCACTGAACTTTGAAAAATGTTGTACATTCCTCATTGAACTTTGATAAATATTATACATTACTCACTAAACTTTGAAAAAGGATGTACATTACTCACTGTAAGCTCGATATTTTTCAAAATTTAACAGTTATGCTAGTGAGTAACGTACGGTATATTTCAAAGTTCAGTAGCCAAAACTCGACATTTTAAATTTAAGTGAGCAATCTAAAATATGAACCTAAGTTCAGTGAGCAATCGAAGACATTGACCTAAGTTCAGCGATCAAAACTCGACATTTTAAATTTTATTGACCAATTAAAGACATTTTTCAAAGTTCAGTGGGCAAAACTCGATATTTTAAAGTTCAGTGACCAATTAAAGATATGGACTTAAGTTCAGTCTAAATTAAGAAGACCTAGCATATTTTTATTTTCCATCATATGCCAACAATTCTTATGTGGTATACGAACTTGTGTGCACAAATTTCTGTTGTTTGTACAACATTTTTCCTACTTTTATCGTGATAATAATAGGTAACACATTGATAGCCCTCCACCTCCAACAAAAAATACATATTTTTTTCTCTCCTATTATTAGTTTTGTGAAAGCTATCTGTGGTTATTGTTTGGCAATAAACTCCATACTTATTTAGGAAGAAAAATTTTTCTCAAATAACAAGATAGTTGTTTTTATTTATTCTGTTTAATCCCCTTCTTTTTGCGTTTGGTTAGGGAGGGGGGATTGGAAGAGGTGGGCGGGCTTTTGGTATTTTTACTTACGCAATGGACTTTTTTTGAGTTCTGTAGACCAAACCCCATGAATATATACCTGGAAAGAAGAGAAAGGCTGCAATGTCATCTGTAGTGGCTGATGGTGAGCATCAGCCGGCTGCTGTCTCAAGGAAGAAAGCTAAAGAAGAGTTGAGTTGTGCTCTCTGTCAGGTTAGTGCCACCAGCGAGCAAGCCCTAAAGGACCACGTGCAGGGAAAGAAACACAAGTCCAAAGAGGCTGCATTGAGAGCTCAGAGGGCTGGCAAAAACTATACAATTGGTTTTTTCCCAAAGAAACCTGCCTTGCAAGTAACGGTTGTGGGAACTAAAACTCTAGGTTCTGAGGAGGGAGTGAAATCTGCAACTCAATCTTTGCATCTCAATAAGATGGGGGAGAAGAGCTTAAAGAAAAATAATATGCCATTATTAAAGGAAAACCGAAAACTGGACAACTTAAAGAATAACCAATCAAAAGTTCAAGAAATGCGGAAGGATGGAAATGGTAAGAAACAAATATATAGATTTTGGTGTGAGATGTGCCAGGTAGGAGCCTTTTCTCGTAAAGTCATGAATGCTCATAAGAATGGGAAGAAACATGTGAAACGGCTCCAGGAATATAATCAAAATGGAGCTGCCCCATCCAGCCTGAAGGAGAAGGCTATAGTACGAGCTAATGATGGAGAAAGTGCTACTGGTGACGGGAAGAACACAACAGAGGAAAGTGCCAGTGAGGCTGAGGATGCGGTGAGCTCAGAGGATCACAAGATCGTTGATGCAGCGAATGGAGAGGATCACAATGCCATGGAAACGGCCAAGCCAGAAGGTAATTGGCCCATGGTTGCAGCCAAGGCAGATGATAACAAGAACAATGATGCTGTCAAGCAAGAATATAATGAGGCCATTGATGCATCGAAGACAGAACATAAGGAGGACAATGATCCAGTTGAGCCAGAATATACTGAAGTCATGAATGCACCCAAGCTAGATGGTAACGAGGCCAATGATGCTGTCCAGATGGAATATAACAAGGCCATGGATGCAACCAAGCCAGTTGATAATGAGGTCAATGTTGTAGTCGAGCTGGAATTCAGTGAAGCCATGATTGCAACCAAGCCAGATGATAATGAAGCCAATGATGCAGTCAAGCCAGAATTTATCGAGGCCATGGATGCAGACAAGCTGGATGTTAATGAGGCCGACAGTGAAGTTGAGCCATAAGATGATGAACTAATTTGATAAGTTAAGCCATTAGACCACATGTTTAAAACTAAAGTGAATGCCAACGGATAGAAGACTAATTTTACTTGATTCTATCTTCTCCAAATTTGAGTGGTCTATTTTCCGATAGTGTTTGTAGATTTTCCGGACTCTGAAGATTAATTCCTACTAGACATTTCGGGAATAACTATTCCTGTTGAAATGATGTAATCATGTTGTCAATTGTGGGAATAGTTATTTTTCTCCATTTTGGTTTTGAAGGTCTGATTGCAATTTGCAGGCGATGAATCTTAAGAACGTGAAAATTCTGGACATGGATAAAAAATTTCAACCTTCACTCTTCTTGGTCCTAACATTTTTTGTCAAAGCATAACTATAATCGATCAAACTTGCATTTTGACCTGCCTTGTGTTCTCCAATTCTGTTATACCTACAATTCTGGGACATTAAGAAATAAAAATGTAAAATATTATTGCCAATTCACATTGATATGGCCTAACCATACCTAAGCTCTTGCGTCCCTTTCTCTCACACGAGCACAAGGCATTTATATTGACTTGATTCGGCAAAATAATGACCAGAGATCAATAGAACTAGATTTCAACAGTGTTACACAAAACGTAAGCTAAGATTACATCTGCATATTTTGCTCCATAACAAAGGGCCAAGAGACTACTAATTTAACGACACAATTGCTTCCAACATGTCAATTATGCTAAATTGAAGAACCAAGTATCGCTCTACATAGAAGGAATCACATAAAACTACAGACTAAAAAGGCAAGTTGGCAACAGACTCGGAGAAGTACCGAAAGTTTATCGGTCTCCCAAAAGTGCATTGGTCAAGCCTCGATTGGAACTCAAACACTCAACGCAACTGGGTCCTGCCATGAAATTTTCCGCTTCCGAACCCGCGTCGTACCCTCACCAGCATTTCTACACACCGACAATGTAAGGTCATTAAGCTGTTCATCGTGTAAACCTCTAACTAAACCTTTTCTTGCATCATCGAGCTTCAAGGGTTCATACTTACTCTGAAGATCCTCATCCCCCGTCTGTTGAAGAACAAACCATTACATTCCGCTAATTGAGAATTCGTTATTTATAACAAGAGATGAATTCAGAGGCCTACCGAAATTTCATTTAAGTCGAAGATTGGAGCTCGAATTGGAAAACGAGCTTCTTTCCCACTACCATAATGGTTCAAATCAAAAGCTGCGTCTGAGTTCCTCAGACAAGCATCATTGGCACCAGACATTCTTTCCTTCTCATTCAAATCGAAGAACAGTGGCGCGTTTCGCTCGGAATTTGGAGTTAAAGTATGTTGAGAATCTGTCTTTTTACCACGCAATTTTTGCTTCCGCTCAATATTAATAACTGGTAATGCAGTACGAGCAGCAGATTCTTTTCCAATATGTTTCCTCTTGGATTTGGAGTCTGAAACTTGTGGAATTTTATTCAGAGTGGCGTCTTTCCTGCTGAACATTTGATCCTTCTTTTTCTTTGTAGAATGGTTTACAGCATACGGTGCTAGTGGTACAAATTGCAGTTCTTTTGGAGAATTTAGAAACTTCGTTTCAAGAAGATAGCTATGTCTCTTCCGCAGAAACCTGCAGAATAATGACTCTATACAGTTAGCATAAGAATCAGTAAAAGAATGTGGCAAATATACGCAAGAATGACTCGCAAGGTATATGAAAGCATTACTTTACCATTAATTGATGCCATAGAAAATAAAATTACAATTTCTACCAAATTGGATTATATCATTGTTTTCACACAAAGATAGCATCAACATTTACAGGAAAACAAATTAACACTTGTGAATATCTGCAATTAATGACTGTAAATCATTAGTACACACATTTCATAATACAGATAAAATTGCTTACCGAACTTCAGCTGCCAGTATCTGCTTCATCTGTTTCACAGTCTGCAGTTTGTTTCTCATCCCATGGTTTTCCTGAAAAACGAATTTGATTGTAAATTAGTCTTGGCAATAACTTAAGAAGAGGACTAAACTTCAACAGAAAGGTATCGAATATCAATACAAATCTGAGTTCATCAATTCATCAAATAGCAAAGGAAGTTGGCATGACCTCACCAGGAAACAGTACCAACAGCTACATGTCTTAGAACAAGAATTACAAGCATACAAGGACGTTTTTAGGGGGCAAATAATTAGATCTAGCAAAATAGTATGCAAAAGGAAATTCTCATTAATAATACTTCAAATACTGGGAGACACCTTAATAGTTGACCAAGAACCTCCTAATTCATGAAATGGATAGTACTAAATACAAATAAAACCATATTAAGATTAAAAAAAAAAAAACCAAGATTTTACAATAAGACAGTTGGAATAACTCGGCAAATCACAATAAGCTTCAACCAGAAAGAGAAGATCTTGAAAGAAAAGATGAAGATGTGTTGTCAACAGAAAAAGATACAAATTAAGACATCATAAATCCCTTAAAATCACAAGAAACGCCACGAAGAAGATCGTTAAGCAATAATTGAGAAAAACCCCAGAAAACATCACGAAACAACACTATACAAAAAGATTTTCCGAAATCTATACGAAGAATGTCAAGTAATAAATCACAACCAAGCCAAGAAACAAATGATCGAATAAAACTTCAGATCCTTAACCAAGAGAAACACATCCCACAAAGGAAATACCTTTTGTAGCTCCTGATAGTCTTGCAAGAGGCTCTGATGCTTTAACCTGGCCCTAGTATCCTCATAAACACCGCCACCATAAGATGGCCTTGAATCCAAAGAAACCCCTTTCGTCTTCTTAGACATCAGATCAGATCAGATCAGATCACAAAATATTAAAAGCCCTTGTCACAAAAAGTTTGAATCTTGAATATGGAGATAAGGATGAATATAAAAGAGAGGTGGAGAAAAATAGAGAAAGGTTTGTATGTTGAGAAAGTACAGAGAGAAAGGACAGAAAGAAAGGAAAAATATAGATGAAGTGGGAAGGTTCCTTGTTTGCTTTGCTGTTTCCTCTGTGAAAAAACTCTGACCAAGACAAGAAATTAAAGGCCCAAAAAGCCCATGTAAATTGTCGCAAAAATAATAAAAACATTGTTTCTTTACAAGATAGTGAAGTTGATGATGAAGATGGGGAGTTTGAAGGGGTTGCAGAAGGGCATTTGTGGCAACCAATCATAGTTTTTTGTGTGTGTGTGTGTGTGGGTGTAGCGTGTATGGGTGAGGTAGGTTTAGTTCTACAAAACTTGAATCTTTTTGTTTTTCTTCTACATAAATTTTGGTCCAGCTGGGCCATTAGAGAGAGAGTTGGGTGGATGATTATTCTTGGTTTTCCACTCTTTCTGCTGAATATAGGTAACAATGTGGACATCGCAGAGAGAGAAGTTTTTTATTATTTCTAGAGAGAGAAAGAGATGATCTAGATGATGATGGGAAGTTGCTGAAAAAGTAAAGATCAGAGGAAGGGATGGGATGCTGTTTCTTGATGTGTTTTGCAGGTACCTTGCTTTTAGGCTTTGGACTTGTGACAGTGATGCCTTCTCTTTTATTTATTGTACTTGGACCCATCTTGTCAAATTACAATTGTACCCTTTCTCGGGACTTCAACTGCAACTTATCCTCTATTTATCAGGGATTCAAGATCCAACAATGAATATTTCTTGTAGATTATTAACCTGCCACGTTTGAGGGTAATTTGGTCATGTTACTTCTTGAATCCATTGCTTCTGTAGTCTCTACCTAACTTCTGAATTTTCTTGCCCACCAGCCTAGAATAGAGGTAATTTCAAGATCAACAAAACCTAAATATATCCAAATCCACCGTTTAGAGTTAAGGAATGTCAACTACTCGAATCGAGTTGACTCGTGAAACTAAACTCAAATTTGGAGCTCGACTCGAGTACAGAATTAAAATAGTTTGGACTTTTTTTTTATCTGAGTCGAGTTGAGATTTTGTTTGACTAAAAAATTTAAACTTGATCCGAGCTTTCTGCTAAGACCTTATCGAGTTGGCTCGTGATTTTTTATTTTTTATTTTAATAGAAGGAGTTGCGTGGATGCTTGCTACTTGCATTGCAGTAGCTGCTTGCCAAAGATTTAGCCCCCTTTTGATTCTCATTTCTCTAAGAATGAGAATGAAAAATATAATCATTACAGATTCAAAAAAGAGATAGAAAGTCAAATATGATGATTTGATGTGATTAATAATAGTTATATTTTTCATTGTTCTGGCCAGAGAATGTGATTCAAATAGGGGCTTAATTTTTTTTGTTTCCTTTTTTTTCTTTTTTTTTTTTTTAAATTTGCTCACGGGCCGAAAATGGCTCGTGACAACGAGCCACCAGGGCTGGCTTTGGCTCGAGCCAATGCTCCAAAATGGAGCTCGACTCGAGCCTTGACCCGAGTTTTGACGAACCAAATTTATAACTCTATATCGCGAGCAAAATTTAAAAAAGAAGGAAAAAAATTGGGCATTTAAGAAAAACAGCAGAGCAAGAGAGGTGTTTCTTGAAATTTGGGCTTCTTAATTAACAATTTTGCCAATCATCCGTTTAAACCCTACACTATTTAACGTCTTGCTGGCAGCCACAGTGTGGGGGTTCGATTCCTAGGACATTGAATTGGACTCCTTGTTCCCTAGCCTGATGGGGCACATCCCGCGATTTACCTCCCTCACAAAACTCTAGGGACGGGGTGATGGGGGCCCTCAAGGTTGGGGTTCAACTTTCACTATTCCTGTTATGTATGTATAGAGAGAGAGAGAGAGAAGCTACAATTGGCGTGAGGTGAATGGGATTGGAGGTCAGTATCATGCCATTGGCTTTTGGTTAATTTATTGAGTCCCATCCCTTAAAATTATTTTTCTTTCAATGGTTCATTACACAATATTTTTTAAAAGGGTAATTGACACAAAGTGTCCTTACCTTTCATGTCAATTGTGAAAGGCATTCGTATATTTTATTTTTTGACATTTTTCCCTATTTCCACCTTTCTTGGTGCTGAGTGTCATTTTCACCAATTTAGGACAATTTTACCCTCCATTAAAATAAAACAAAAAAGAAAAGAAAGGAAACAACAAATAACTAATTGCAACCACAGCCCCTAATTTTTAAATAATTACAAATCAGTCACAAATATATACAAAATTTTCAACGTAGGTGCCAACAACCATGGAACTTAATTTTCGGCCCCAAGGCCACCAGGTTTTAACACCACCACCATTTCCTTATCAACCCTAACATCCCCACGCAAATCCCAGCAAAATTGAGCCAAATTTTGCCTAAAAATTACATCTCACGCACGGTATTATTGCAAATTCAACCAAATCCATGGATGCCCATGTTCTACACAATCCACAAATTGCTCAAACTCATCAAGACGCATCCATGCATGTTCCAATTACAGCAAACAACCCAGAAAATCAAGATCTACGGCCAATTTCTGAGTCAGCGAACTCGCAGTCAACAAAGCCAATTTTCGACGATGGTGGTGGGACCCATGATCGCCGACGACCACCAAAGGACACTACTTATCATGACACATCTACTGAGCATATGGGTCTTCCCCAATTTGGCCTTGAAATAACTGTTCGTCCAGAAATAGTGAACACGTATAAAAATAGGTCCAATTCCCTTTCAATTGGCATCCCTCCATGACTCCAATCTACAAATTGCATCAACCAGCATGCAATTGAAGGTCAAACGACACTGGATATGGATTTAATTGCTTCAATTCATCAGCCAAATGCAACAATTTTGGATTTGACCTCACGGAATATACATCCGCGCGAAGAGGATAATTCTCCATCAATTTATGAGTCTAATGTGTCCCAACATATGAATCAACCTGGGGAAACTCAAATTCAAGCCCAAAAAACACTGGATAATCGTTCAATTTTAGAAATTACAGCACTTGTTTGCCAAATTTTGGAGTCAAATGGTGTTTTCCACACACTTGAAGAAGAAGGAACAGAAATTGGATGTCATTTGTAATTTTTTAAAAATTGGGGATTGTGGTTGCAATTGTTATTGTTGTTTCATTTCATTTCTTTTTGTTTTATTTGAATGGAGGGTAAAATTGTCCAAAATTAGTGAAAATGACGTTCAGCGCTAAGAAATGTGGAAATATGAGCAAAAATGTCAAAAAATGAAAGGTAAAGACCTTTTTTACAATAAACATAAAGGGTATAGATGTTTTGTGCCAATTACCCTTTTTAAAAAGTGAGTTATTTTAAAGATTATATTATAAAAAAATAGATCTAAAATAGTTTTCTTATGAAGTTATTTTACAGGAAACAATAATCTTATCAAAAGAACATTGTTGGTGTTCGACCAAAAATTTACTTAAAAAAGAATTATGAAACCCAAGAAAACATATTGGGAGCTCGGACTACATTTAGTTAAACCTCATATCAAACGTTTCCGTTGAAATTTGAGAGAATATCGTGATGAATTAATCATTTCTGTCTGCTTCACCTCATCATCAATCACTCCTAAAATAACACATGGTAGACAGGATGTAAACGCCTCTTCTTCCATCATTACAAGCAAGCAATGATTATCTTGTGTCGAGTCATCGCTACCTAACGTCATAGTTGAGACGTACGCGTTATGATAACCTGCTGGCCGACCTCATCCACCAATCAAAA
Organism: Olea europaea var. sylvestris; assembly: GCF_002742605.1. Taxonomy (NCBI): domain Eukaryota; kingdom Viridiplantae; phylum Streptophyta; class Magnoliopsida; order Lamiales; family Oleaceae; genus Olea; species Olea europaea. The sequence goes on from NW_019240334.1 coordinate 56,824, forward strand.
GGCCAAAAATTAAGCTAGCACTTTTATGTCGGTAATGTAGCTTAAAAGATCTCGAACTAACAAGTGACTTGGATTTCATCCTATAACTAGGGTCAAATGGTCCTATCATAGAGCATAGCTAAGACACCCCCTTCAAAAACACTCTTAAAACAGCTTTTTTTTCAAAACAATTACCTTGTATTTTGTATTAATTCCAACAATAATCTATTCGCATTACCAAGGGGTGCTTTATTGGCGATGACTTTACAATTGGAACTAAACAAAATGCTTCCAAGGGGCGCAAGCACACGAGTACTGAAAAGAAATGTTTAAGTCTAAACTTAGAAATTGAAATTACATATTCTCTATTTGAGAGTGTTTGATTCGGGGTCCTCTGCTCTATGTTTTTTCTTCCTTTTATATTCCTTTGATGATTTTTTCGTGATCAACCACTTGGAAACTGCTTAATTGATTTATAACTGCCCACTTTTTTCATGATGACCAACTTATCGTGGAACTGCCATCTCTAATCGTTGCCACTACTCTTTGTCACTCAACCGTCTTCAACTGAACTCCTTGAATCGTGGAATGTGATAAAATTACTCAATAACTGTTTCGATAACTGCACTTTTGGATAACCATAACATCTTATGTTTGCTAAGATTCTGGGCGATTCGAAGGTTTGGACGAGAACAAGGTCATAACTCTGGGCGACTGCAAGGCACTTCATTCGCTTAGATCTTGGGCGTCTTGCAAGTTTGGGCGATGGTGTTTCCGCATTCATGGGCTTCCACTGCATTCATTATAACTCTATTTGGGCTTTTATCCTGAATTGCCCAGTTGGGCTTCATTCTTTGGGCTATTCGATTTGGGCTGCACTTTTAGCGTGTCAACAATTACCCCCCAATATGGCAGAATTAATACCAATTATTAATTTTTACCATATTCATTTTGTGTTTCCCAACAACATTTGAAATTTTCAAGAATTTCAATCATTATTTTCTTCCATAACCTGAAAAGGCGCGACATTGCAAACCCTTATAACCCCCAAATACACGTCATTTCATCGCACTACTAAATCACGCCTCATTATTTCGCGCTTCTCTCTCGCAATATTACTGTTCATCTTCTTGCTTCTCTGCTACATTTCTCAAGCAAATTTCAACAAAACTTTATTTCGTTCCTAATGGATGCTTTACAATCCCAATCTGGTGACTCTTTCAGTTTCGAAGACTTCTAGAAAATCCTCACTCGGCCATATATAACTCTGAACTTCCTTGCACCAGTCAATGCCGAACTTAATGAGTTCTATCTAGGTCCTTCATTCAACAACGTCGAGGCCGTCGAACAGGTGGCGGTGGGCCAGCTGTTCCCTTGTACTCAAGGCCCTTCGTTTCTAAACTCTTTGTCGCTGAGGCCGCTTCGCGAAAGAGGTATTCGCACTTGGCCTAAATCTGATGTTATTTTCTGTAGATGGCATGCTCGCCTTGTGGGCCATGGTCCTACCAAGGCAATTTTTGATAGTGCTAGGATTTTTGATTTTTTAGAAATCTCTCTTCAACCCCCTATATTTGATCCAGCGCTTTTCCCTATTGCTTTAAGTTTTTGGTCCTCTGATTATAATACTTTTGTTTTCCCTCTTGGTCCCATGTCCATTACTTTAAGGGATGTTGGGGCTTTAGTAAATCTGTCACTTTTGGGCGATACCATTTTCCCTGGTATTTTGATTTCTGGTGTCGCCCCAAAATTTGACAGAAAACTCACCGAGTCCTATTCAAGCCTGCAAAGCTATTATAATCACTCGAGCGCTGAGCCTTCCCATGCTGAGCGTGTGACCTTTCTTGAAATTTGGCTTTGTAAATATGTTCTTTGTGTGCCAAGCATGAAGCCTTCTATGAGCTATTTACCCATAGCGCACGAATTGGCGCGTGGTAGGTCTCTGAATTTGTGTTCTTTCTTTTTGACTGTCCTCTATAGAGGCATGGCTTCTCTCCAATTCCAATTGAAGGCACATGGTAGACCTCTGAATTTGTGTTCTTTCTTTTTGGCTGCCCTCTATAGAGGCATGGCTTTTCTCCAATTCCAATTGAAGAATGGTGCATCTCCCACTGACAGTGGGTCTCTTTGGTTCACTCAAATGTGGTTGAGAGCCTATTTTCCATCACTTGGTGCTCTATCCTTTTCCCTTCATTCTGCTAGCTGCTATGGGCTAGTTATTGACCCACTGAGCCCTGTAAATATGTCCAGAAGGGACATTTTTTCATTCTTTTATACTTTAAATTCAATTTCTTCTTTCTTTCCTTTTCAACTCCAGATTATGTGCAACCCCCATCCACCCTGGACAGTGCGAGCACCTCTCTGCTCATTTGGGTTTAGTTTTTGATCGAGAGGGAGTTCTTCCATGATATTTTGACTGGAATCAATGCCAAAGCTGGGGTTGAAATAAATGCTCCCCAATTTTTTGCTCATCAACTTGGTTTTGGCCAAACTTGGCCAGTTCTCCCTTGTTATTCAAGAAATTTGATAGATCGCTTCCACACCATTAATAAGGCAGAGGCAGAAGCTATAGATGCTCGCAATATTCTTTTGAAGAGTAACTTTTCATTAGCCCCCTTTAATCTTAGCCATGCCATCCATCTCCTTTTTGAGCAACTCTGGCCATCAGTGCAGTGCAGATTGTTTGCAACTGATGCCAATCGCGCTTTCCATTCACTGGATCAGCCAGACATTTCTTCCACTTCTCCTGTTTTGGTCACCCCTGTGTCCATTAGGAGTCCTTCCTCTTCTGCTCGTGCTAAACAATCTATTTGTCCATCTACTTCTCTTCCTACCAAGTCCACTGCAGCTAAGAGTGCCCCAAGCCACAAACGGCTAGCCTCAACATCTCCCATTTTGGAGGATGATGATGATGATGATGACACTTCTCTCATTATCAGGAGAAATGTAATTAAATTAGTTTACTCACAAGCATACCTTTCTATACTTGAAACTTTTCTATGTGCTGATGGTTTATTCGGATTTCTCAGAAAAGCTCAGCCTCTCCTTTGAAGGCTTTGGTGTTGGCAGCTCCTGCTCCATCAGCCTCTGCTGAGGCTGCTTTATCTAAACCAACTGATGAAGGGACTACGCTTAAAGAGAAACCTTCAGTGTCGGAATCCTCATCACAACCAATGGATGAGCCACCTTCTTCCCAGGGCGTCAACCCCTAAAACGTCAAACCAGAAGGTAATACATTTTTTTATGTTTTACCTTTGCTTGTGCCATTGGTTTTTGATTTGTTGCTTTTTGGGTTCTGTAAATGCTCCCATGGGTTTGCCCATTGTGGCAAAATCTTCTCGCCCAGACAAGGGGAAGTCCTCACAAGTGGTGGAGCCACATGTGGTAGACTTGGCTGGGGATATGCCACCTTCCAAGATTGCTGATGAGGTAATCCTTGCTTCACCTTTACTTCCACTTTGTTTATTATAGTGAAAACCTTCAATGTTGGGAATTTTCTTTGCACGATGCTGATAAGATTGTGCGTTCCATCCAAGACTTGTTCACTTCCTGGAGGCAGGTTAAGACGCCTCGCCCTGCTTCAACCGGTCATCCTTCTGCTTCTTCAGAGGAAGATATAAAGTTCCTCAAGCAGTCGATATTTGAGTATGTGTCCTTTATGGATATGGACATCGGTCAGGCTAGTGCTGCCAAACATAAGGATAAGTTTGAGCATTTGAGTGCGAAGTTGGCGCAAGCACTAACACTTCCGTTGCTCAATCTTTCTGCTGATTTTAAAGCGACGTTGAAAGTTGTCCATTCCGAGATTCTCTCCTTACTGGCCAAAAATGTTGAACTGAAGGCCAAGAGTACTCAATATTTTCGCGCTATATCTGAAAGAGAGTCTTTGCTTCTGGATATCAACAAAGCTGAGAACGAATTGAAAGAAATCTCTTCCGAAGTTATGATTGAAGACTCTTTGATGACCAGTTTGGCTGCACAGATGAAGGAGCTTCAAGCAAGGATGGACGACTGCAAGGTGAGAATGACTGCTAAAAAGCGTAATGCCTCCCAAGCAATTGAGCGAACCAAGTCTTTGGTCGAGCAGTACAAGAAGCTGGAAGTTGATGATGATTTTGTAGTTGAATTGGATATCACTTCTTCTCGGCAGAGCGAGGATTGGGGGAGACTTAGGGAAAGAATTTGTTCGGTCTGGGGCGAATTGTAATTAAGACATATAATGCCTTAACTTTTCTTTTTGTAACTTCGTATTAACTTTCCTCTTGTAACCTCGTACTGATGTCCATTGGTAACTCTGAACGAACCAGCAGCCATTATCATTAATGAATGATTAATTTGTCTTTTTGTGTATTTATTGACGTTGTCTTTAATCATCAACCCCCCAAACATTTAACTGCTTTATGCTAATATTCATGCACATTTTTCTCTTGGTATTTCTGTCTCTTTTCCCAAGACTTCGGGCCATTTGATTCCAGTTACTAGGCACGAATGTGGCTGTTCATATTCTGTCTCTTCACCTTCACGCCTCTATAAATGCACTTATATTCCACACTTGTCATTTTCATTTCCATTCTCTTCTTCAAAATCAATTTGCTGCCACTGTTTGGCATTTTGACAATCGATCCAAAACCTTCATCTTTCATGGAAATGGATTATTTGATTCGCCCATTTTGCCATCTTTTTTGATGTCACCTTTGGTATAGGAGATATAGGAAATATTCTTTGGCCAGCAAAGTTCTCCCCATCGTCTCCATTTTCCTTACAAGGAGTTCGGTGATGGAAGACAATTTTTGAGGATGCCAACAAGTCACCTTACTTGCTGAGAGTGCTTCTCAGCCTCCTTGCTCGTTATTGCAGCGATGCATTTAGAAAGGCGATGCGAGGGTGCTTCTTCTTCCTTTCTGCTTGCTAAGAGTGCTTTTCGGCCTCTCTGCTTGCCTTTGCAGCAGTGCGATCAGGATGGCAATCAAGGCCAGTTCATCCTCTTACTCGATGATCGACCGAAAGATTAGTTCGCTCTTAATTGTAGCTTATAGAGCTTTTACTATTTTGTATTTTGTAACTTTGTAATAAACGTTTGACAATAAAGGAATTTATTTGAACGTATTTTACTCTGGTCCTTTTTTATCTACGATCGTTCAACGCGATTTGATTACGCTTTTATTTGTTTACTTTTCCATAAGGAAGGAACATATTTTTTTAAATATTTGCCATTAATGAACCTCATGTGCTTGGTGCCATCTAAATCTTCCAAATGATAGGACATTACTCACTTTATATGGTCCTTCCCAATTGGGCGACCACTTGCTATACTTTAGATTTTTGCTATCCAAAGAGAGTATTATTTTCCAAACCAATTCGCCGAGGCTGAACGACTTGGCTATAACTTTTTTATTATAAAATCTAGCCATTCTTCATTTTTGAACTTGCAATCTATATAGGACGTCCAACTTTAATTCGTCCAACTCCAATAAGTTTTGAACTAGTGATTCGGTATACTCATCACCATTTAACTTATGTTGCAGACACGCTTTGATCGATTGCACGTTGATTTCCATAGGCAAAACGGCCTCTTGTCCATAAGTAAGTTGGAAAGGAGTAATTTTGGTACTTGACCGAGGCGACGTCCTATAAGTCCATAAGGCCTTGTTTAGACATTCGTGCCAATTTCTGACATTTTCATCTATCATTTTTCTTATGATATTTTTTAGAATTTTATTAGAAGATTCTGCTTGTCCATTGGATTGAGCGTAATATGGTGTGGAGTTCACTAATTTAACTCCAAACTCGCTCAAGAATTTATTCACTTAATCTTCATTTAAAGATGTTTCGTGATCTACAATCAAAGTTTGTGTAATTCCAAATCTATAAATGATATGATCACGGATAAATTCTATGACATTCTTTTAGGTGATCTCCTTTAAAGTTATTGTTTCTACCCACTTAGTGAAATAATCAGTTGTAACTATAACAAAGGTATGTTACTTGGACGATGGGGGATAAATCTTCCCTATCACGTCTATCGTCCAACCCTTAAACGGCCAAGGTTTGATAATAGGTGTCATCTCTCGTGCTGACGCCCTTTGTATTGGACCATGCTTTTGGCATGCTAGACAACTCTTTACATACTGAACGCATGATTCTCCTTTCTTTGGCCAAAAATATCCATTCCTAATAATTAGCCATCTCATCCTTTGGCCAGCTTGATGAGCTCCACATATCCCTTCGTGCACTTCAGCCATGATCGTTCTGGCTTCTTGCAAACTCACATATTTTAGCAATATACCATCAGAGCGTTTTTTAAACAACTCTTCATCTATCAGTGTATAGTTTAGCAAACACAACTTCATTTTTTTACTATTTCTTATATTAGATTCTTTAAGGAACATTTTAATCTCTGCCCTCCAATCTATTACATCTCCATCTTATATGCAATGAATTTTAATCGTTCTCGCCCTTCTTTGGACCACGGGCAATATTGTTCCATACTCATAAGTAGACTTCCAATTTAAAACCTTTGAGTACCCTGAGGCCATTTGGGCCAATTCGTTTGCTACGTCATTATATATCCTATTAACACATTGAAGTTCTATTTGGTCGAATTCTTCCAACAACTCTTGGATGATTCCATACTGACTTATAATGGAGTCACTATGACATTTAAAATCACCAATCAATTGGTGAATTACCAATTGAGAATCGCCTCTAATAATCACATTCTTTATCCCCATATCTATCATTAATTCTAGTCCCACGATTAAGGCTTCGTATTCGGCCTGATTGTTGGTGCACATCCTGTCCAAAGTGAATACGAACTCGTAACAAATTCCTAAAGGATTTATCAATGCTACTCCTACTCTTGCACCTTTAGAGGTTTTCGATCCATCGAAATATAAAACCCAAGGTTTTAATTCGAATGAATTGATCTCTAACTAAATTTCTTCAGGCATATCAAGGCATGGATGATCGGCCAGAAAGTTAGCCAAAACCTGATTTTTTACTGCCTTTTGGGGTATGTATTGTATTTTGAATTCTAATAAAGCTAATGTCCAAAGACCTACCCTTTGGTGCAAAATAGGGCGAGAGAACATATACTTAACCAAATTTACTTTAGAAATTAAATGAATGGTTACGGGCCGTAAATAAGCCCTTAATTTTGTACATGTGAAATACAATGCAAGACATCATTTTTCAATGGCAGAATAATTACATTCACATTTTGTTAACCGTCTACTCAAGTAGTAAATCGCCCTTTCTTTACGAAATTGGTCTTCCTGCGCGACTATTCCAGCTATTGATTCTCTTTCAGCCGATACATACACTTTCATTGGCCGTCCTTAGATTGGTGACACCAACACTGGTGGACTTGATAAATATGTCTTTAGGCTTTCAAAAGCCTTTTGATGCTCTTCTTTCTAAACGAATTCGTCCTGATTTTTTAACTTTACAAGCGATGAAAAAGTTTTAGTTCGTCCTGCACAGTTAGAAATAAAGCGTCTTAAAAAGTTTACTTGGCCTAGAAACTTTTGCAATTCTTTTTTGTTGTTAGGTGGTTGGGCCTCTAAAATGGCCTTCGCTTTATTTTTATTAGGTTCAATCCCCTTTTGTGTACTAAGAAACCAAAAAAATTCCCTGCATTAACACCAAATGCACATTTTAAGGGATTCAACTTTAGTTTATATTGCTCTATTCGCTCAAATGAACATCTTAATTGTTCAAAATGGTCTTCTTCTTTAATGGATTTGACCACTATATCATCTACATACACTTTAATAAACTTGTCTATCATATCATGAAAAATTAAATTCATTGCCCTTTGATAAGTTGCTCCTGCATTTTTCAGGCCGAAAGACATAACTACCCATTCAAAACATCCTAGAGACTCAGGGCATCTAAAGGCAATTTTGTGTATATCTTCCTCAACTATATAAATTTGATTGTATCCTGAATACCCATCCATGAAGGAATACATTACATGTCCGGCAGTCGAATCTACTAAAGAATCTACCGTGAGCATTGGATATTCATCTTTAGGTGTGGCTATGTTTAGATTCCTAAAATCTATGCACACCCTTAGTTTACCATTCTTTTTTAATACCGGCACGATATTGGACAACCATTCAACATATCTGGCCGTTCTAATAAAGCCTGCTTTTAATAATCGCTCTATCTCTTCCTTAATTTTAGGGAGTACATTAGGAGCGAAACGCCTAGGAGGTTGCCTATGAGGTTTAAAATTAGGCTTGGTTGGTAATCTATGTTCCACCAAATCTCTATCTAAACCAGGCATATGTTCATATTCCCAAACAAAACAATCTTTGTACTCCTTTAATAAAGCGATTAATTTATCACTGACCTCTTGATCGAGCATTTGGCTGATGAACGTTGGGCGATCTTCTCCTTCATTGTCAATATTCACTTTAATCAAGGGGTCTTGTGCTTGAGCGTATCCAGGCTTGGCGATCCTTATCACTTCGTCATCCAGTTCCCTTGTAGGCACTTTTTCTTCTAAACAATCCACCTTGTTGACTTCTCGGCCAATAATTTGTTCCAACTCGAACACTGTCAATTTGTCTCTCAATGCTTTCAAGGCTGCTGCTTCTTTCGTCTTGTCCTTGCATTCTTTATTGAAAGCCATTAATTTGGCTTTGAAGGCCTGAATATCGGCCATTTGCCTTTGTTGCTTACAACTCATTTAAAACTCCTTGATTATTCTTTTGCCAATTACTGGCTTATCCAGGGCCACTAAGTTTGGCCTCATCTGACTGAATATTTCAGTGAGTGCATCCACCGAAAATGGCTCTTCACTCTGCGCGACAATCTGAGTTTCTTCTCCATCTTGGACTACTCTGACAGGTCCATAATTTTCTTCGTACATGAACCTTTCCACTGAGTTTGCTTCTGCGACAAATGGCCTATGATCGGCCTACACCACCTCTGCTTCGCCCTTATCATTCCAAAAAACTAGGCACTGATGGAGCGATAAGGGTATACAGCGACTTCTGTGTATCCAATCTCTTCCTAATAACACACTGTAACTAGTGGGACCATCTATTACAAAGAAGACTGTGGTCCTAGTAGTTGTTCCTATAGTTATGTCCAATGGTATAACCCCTTTAGCTGAAGTTGCTCCTCCATTGAAACTTGTCAGGATGACTTTCGTTGGGATCATATCACCTTCTGTCTTTGCAAAGTTCCTCATCATCCTAGATGGAATGGTGTTTATAGCTGCTCCATTATCGACAAGCACTTTTGCCACAGGTATGCCGTTAACTAGAGTTTTAACGTACAATGGCCTCAAGTGTTTGGTCAATTTCATGACTGGTCGCTTAAAAATAACTTTTTTGACAGCATCTATTTCCACTTCCTGCTTGTTCTCTGTCGAGTTACCCTTTTGTGATAAGTCAACGTGCAGCATATCGCACTGAGTCTTTGTCTCCTGAATTTCCTTTTTACTGTTTTCTAATGCTTCTTCTTCAGTTACCCAACCTGTGGGAGGAGGCATTATTCTTGGAGGTGATCCATATTTTTCAGAGCGAGGCACTCTCATCTTCCTTTTGGGCGTCCCGTACAGCATGTAATAATTGAAAGAACGCCCAGATGGTTCTCCCAATAAGTCTACTTCACGAACTCCCTCTCGATGTAGTTGCTTCAACAGAGTATTGTACGATACTTCTCTTCTTCTTCTTTCTGCTTCCAGATCGATTTCCTCTTCGATGTCTGTCATACCATCATCTTCTTCACCCTTGTAGGCCTCTCTAGAAGTTTGGACTTTTTCATATTCCAGCATGCATGCTTCCTCTTCGTTATCCTCCTTTTCTTCTTCTCCCTTCTCTTTATTCTTGAACTCATTGGCTAGTAAATAGTTATTAGCTACGACAGGAGGCAACGTACCAAATTGAATAGTAAGGGGCTGATCTGGATCTTCTCCATCCTTCTGTCTCGCTCAAACTTCGACCTCCCAGAAGAAGTCTCTGCCAATTCTTCCATAGGTTCGCCTGTACCAGTCTCTTCACTATCTTTGAGAACATTTTGATTGGCTGCCTCGAGTAGTCTAGGTGCCTTTGGACGTAGCATTCCCTGTTGTTGCCTCATCATTCGCCCATAGTTCCGTTGAAAATGCCTTTGTTGAGTTCTAGTCATCGCGTTGAAAGGTATCGCCCTTCCAACCTTATACTGGAACGAATGCCATATATTTGGTTGGCGAGGTTGCGGTCTGAATGTTCTTCCATTATTTACTGATCTGAACTGCCTCTCAAAAGGCGGTCCTTTATAGAATGATGTACCCTACCCTCTACCAGGCTGAGCGTTTTGAAAAAAACTAGGGCGACAGTGATGCTGCCATATCCCTGGTTTCTCTGCATTTGCACTCACTTCTTTTTTGCATCTTGCACATAGGACATCTTCGTTCTTTTTGTGCTCCTTCCCTTTGATACGTTCAAAAACACTGGAATGTGGTCCAGGGTCTTCTTCTCCATCATCTATAACCAACTTGAATTTTGACAACTTGTATTTGAAATCAGACGTCACCATGTTCAATCCAAGTGGCTGTGGAAAAGGATTTTCATTCACTGCCATCTTCCTCTTATCCTCGAACGTAATTCGTCCTGATTCAATGGCATCCTATAACACATGGCGAAAAATCAAACAGTTGTTAGTCAAATGTGACCATGCATTATGCCACTTACAATATTTTTTACCCTTAACTTGTTCAGGGCTTGGCAATTTATACTTATCGCTCAGCTTTATCTGCTTATCCTTATACAATTTATCAAATATAAGGTCAGCTTTGGTTACATCGAACGAGAACGTTCTAACCTTTATGTTTTCATCTTTTATAGGCTTATCCTTGCCCGACGGTCTAGGCTTAACCATTATAGGACAAGTATACGTGTCTCCTTTAACTAATTTGGCCAAACACATTTCTGTTTGATCGTAATACTCGTCATTAATAATATGAACATCAAAATTTGGGTCTCTATAATAAGTCCCCTTGCTATAATTTTTCATTTGTTCTTCTTCTCTTATTAATCGTTCATACCTAATCACGTTCGCGCTCAATTGGAAAAGATCAGAAAATTCCTTGTCTTGGAACTTCTTCAAATCAAAGTTTAGACAACTTTGAGCGATTTTGACAAACTCTTTTTCGAGCAAAGGTACAAAACATTTATTTCTTGCTATCTTGAACCTTCGAAGGAAACCTTCTGCCCATTCGTTTGACATTTGACGTAGATTCGCCAAATCGGCCAAAGTAACTTCAAACTCAATCTTATAAAACTGAGCGTGGAACAATTGCTCCAATTGTTGTCATGTTTGAGCAGAGTTTGCTGGCAAATTGATGAACCAGGAGAAGGCTACTCCTGTTAATGAATTAGGGAACAACTTCATTTTATGGTAATCAGTTACGTCACCACTTTACAGTGTGAATCGCCCTATGTGTTTTAGAGTAGGCACCTCTCCTAAATCGGTAAATAATGAGAATTCTGGCACTTTGTACCCTCTAGGCCATGGATATGCTTGGTCTACCCAATCAGGATATGACTTTGTGTAAGTCGACCTAATTAAAGGACGTACTCCAAAAGCCATTTGGTCCTGTACGATTTCCATAATCTGATTCCTCAACATGACGTTGGGGTCATATGGAATTCCTACAGGTTGGTTGACCGGTTGATTTGCTTGAGGCCTGATGTTTGGTCCTTGGTTGGCAACAAAGTTGCTATGATTTGGATCATTGTTACCATTAGCCCGAACATTTATTCTATCACTAACACGTGGGGTATTCTGCCCATTATTTAGGATATTATCTCTTACATTTAGGTTACCCCCCAAGTTAGATGTACCAATGCCACTATTCTGATTTGGTATTACACCGACCCCTGGTTTGAAGTAGATGGATCAAAAGGTGGTTCTACCCCTTGATTTAAACTTATGACTGGGGGATTATGCCCCACAATTGCCCTAGTTTGAAAGTGGTTTGCAAGAAGCGCAACTGGCTGACAAATTTGGCCTACTAACTTATTCATTATTTCGTTCAAAATATTCAGTTGTTTGACCATGTTGTCATAATGTGCATTCCCATTCTAGATAAATCTTTCCATATTATGAATATTTCGTAGATTTACCTATTCAACGACATCTTGGGTGAGTTCTCCGAGTAATGCACGCATGATTTGAGGACTCAACTCTGTCCTTGGTTCGTAATGACTATGATTGCTCTGATTCTCTCCATCTGTTCGTGGAGAGCTATGCTGCTCCTCATATCGCTCGATCACAGATTGGACTCCTCCCTGACTTGCTACTTCCTTATTGGATTTTTGAGGCATATTGTTTCACCTTTTGTATCTTCAACACCAAACACCAATGTCCCACTGGGCGTGCCAAATTGTTTTGCACGGGTAGTCGCTAACAATTAAAAAGGGATCAGACGATTGTGTAAGGAACAAACTTCTTGAGACAAAGTCCCAAAAAAGGGTGCTTTAATGGCGATGACTTTACAATTGGAACTAAATAGAATGCCTCCAAGGGGCGCAAGCACACGAGTACTGAAAAGAAACGTTTAAGTCTAAACTAAGAAATTGAAATTACATATTCTCTGTTTGAGAGTGTTTGATTCGGGGTCCTCTGCTTTATGTCTTTTCTTCCTTTTATATTCCTTTGATGATCTCTTCGTGATCAACCGTTTAGAAACTGTTTAATTGCTTTATAACTGCCCACTTTCTTCATGATGGCCAACTTATCGTGGAACTACCGTCTCTAATCGCTGCTACTACTCTTTGTCGTTCAACCATTTTCAACTGAACTCGTTGAACCGTGGAACGTGATAAGATTACTCAATAACTGCTTCGATAACTGCACTTTTGGATAACTATAACATCTTATGTTTGCTAAGATCCTGGGCGATTCGAAGGTTTGGGTGAGAACATGGTCATAATTCTGGGCGACTACAAGGCATTTCATTCGCTCAGATCTTGGGCGTCTTGCAAGTTTGGGCGACAGTGTTACCGCGTTCGTGGGCTTCCACTGCATTAATTAATAACCCTATTTGGGCCTTTATCCTAAATTGTCCAGTTGGGCTTCATTCTTTAGACTATTCGATTTGGGCTGCACTTTTAGCGTATATATATATATATATATATATAGAGGCTTAATATTTATCACATACGTGGGAATGTGACATCGACTTGGGACGGAAGATTAGATTTAAAGGAAATAAAGTAAGTGTGTTTATTTTCTTCGGTTTTTTTCTTCTTGATGATGATAGGAATTCCATCTACATATTGGTTTTGTGTTGGCAAAGTCTACCAAACCATTTAGCGCACGGAAAAAAGCCACATGCAACACCCTCTACCCTTTCTCAAGAAATTAATTGTTGCTTAAACCATGTTTTGATTAAGAATATTCACCCACCATAATTTCTTAAGCCATAATATCTTACTTAAATACTCGGGTTAGTTAGTCAAGTTGAAGTCCTCCACAAATCATATAACCATTGTGAAAGATTAACGTGTAATGAAATTCCCCTTTTACTCACAGAGAATATAATGTAAAACGGACCAACGCAATCTTCGACTTTTGATACATTGAATAGGTCGAGTTATCGATTAAAAATATGTATGTCAATTTGGCTTGCCGACTTGGGCAATTCATGGCTTGGTCAGGAAAAACCTCAAGTTGGCCCAGCTCAATACTCCGTTCTACCTAGTCGAGGCTCGGGCCGAGCCCCATTTTGGAATGTCAGCCCCTAGCCCGAGCCAGCCTATGAGACCCATCTCAAGGGCCATTTTAGGCGCGTGAGCAAATTTACGAAAAAAAAGAAAAAAAAAAAAGTTACCCTAATGGCGGCTGCCTTTTTTCAAAGAAAAAAAAGTCAACTTGGCTCGATAAGGTTTGAGCTAAAAGTTCAAATCAAGCCTAGATATTTTGGCCGAGCAAAAGCTTGGCTCAGCTCGGGAAAAAAAAGAATGCGAACTAAACTATTTTTACTCAAGCTTCGAGTTTCGGCTTGCGAGTCAGCTCGGCTCAGCTTCGTTGACATCCCTAATCAAAAAAATGAGGTTAAAACTGTAATATTGGGAATAATGTGTAAGAATTTTTAATTAAAGATTGGCTTGTATGTGTGAATAATTGTGTGTTAAATTATAGGCTATCGAATTCAGTTGAGCCCAATTAAAGTGATCTAATAAAGCTTCAGTTTTGGGCTTTAATGTATCCAGTTAAAGTATGAGTTTACATATGTGTAGAGACCGGGCCCAAGTCCTAATTCTATGATGGGCCGAATTAGGTCAAAGGGCATCCCTATATAAATAGGTTATGGTCCCCAAATCACACGCAACTTATTATTCATTCTCTACTGCATCCCATCATAAAGAGGAAAAGGAGACTGCGTGTAGATTTGAAAGATCATACCGCGAAATTCATATTGCATTAACCATGTCTGATTTAGGTATGCTTCCGCTTTAATTCTTATATTTCTTGATAATTCAACATGAAAGATTCGGTAATTTAGAGCACTAAATTCTCCAACAAGTGGTATCAGAGCTTCTTCATGTTGAATCATTGAGAATCAAAGGTTTTAGTTTGGTTCTTGCAATATATTTTGAAATTTTCAGATTTAACAATTTTTGGTTATATATTTTGTTAAATTTGAAAATTTTTGCGATATAATTCTTGTTATTTTCGTTCGGATTAATTAGTTTAGAAAATTCAGATTTGGAATTCGGAATTTTTGAGATTCAGATTTAAAAAAAAAAATTTTGGTCCGGCAGCGGAAGCCGGCGAGCTGTGCGCCGCTGCCTACGCAGCGCTGCTGCACACGCAGCAGCGTCGAGCGTGCTACAGGCGTCGGCGTTAGTCCTTGCGGTGCCGGAGTGCGCCGCTGCCCTAGGAAGGAAAGAAAGAGAAAATTTTTAAATTTTTTTTTTCAGTTTTTGATTTTTGGGGGCGGGAGCCTCTCTTGTAAATTAGATGAATTGAGGTCCTTAGTTGCAATTAGAGTTAGGGTTATAAAATTAAGTTTCAGTCCCTAACCTTTAAGTTATAATAAGATTTGGGCCTTTAAGTTTCGGATTTAATAATTCAGTCCCTAAGGTTTTAAAATTAATTAATTCGGGCCATTAAAGTTCTAAATTTATAATTAAAGCCCTCAAAATTTAATTATTAATTCAAACTGGCCCCCTAAGTTCATAATTAATTCAAATTGACCCCTAAAGTTTCAAATTTTTAAAATTTGGTCCCTAAAGTTTTGAATTGGTCAATTTTGTCCCCTAAAGTTTTAAAATTTGTTCTAATTGATCCTCTAAAGTTTTGAATTAATTAATTTTGGTCCCTAAAGTTTCAAAATTATTAATTTCAACCCCTAAAGTTTGAAATTAATTAATTTTGCCCCCTTAAAGTTTTGAATTATTAATCCTAAGGCCCCTAAAGTTTAAAACTAATCAAAATATGCAAAATTGGTGATTCTCTTTCTCAAATTTTGGTACTAAAGACTCTTTTAAAAGATATAATATTCGGAAGTTAGTTAATTGAAGCAACATGTTGTCAAAACAACCTCTCTTGTGAAAATTGACTAACTTAGAATGTTAAAAAGTGTTTGTGCATGTGTTATTCATGGAAATATTGGTCGGCCCAAAGAAAGGTCAATATTTAGCCGAATACATGTGCACATGTGGTGATAAAAGTGTGACGATTATTTGGTTTAATGTGTGATCAATAAATCGGTCCAAAGAAAGGTTTATTGATTGACACGTTGTTTTATCGTCAATGTTTGATCACTATGCCAAGAGTACCGCTTACAAGTCAATATCTCTGTCCAAAGACTGGATATTGATGTTGTGCTTGGTATCTTGTGATGGGCCCTACCACTATTTGAGATTATTATTATTATTATTTGCATATTAAAGATATTCATGTGAGCTATTCATAATAAATGTTCTCTAATTTAGTTTCAGGTTCTGCTGCTAATATTTTCAAATTGGCCTCCAAAGTTCATAATTAATTCAAATTGATCCCTAAAGTTTCAAATTTTTAAAATTTGATCCCTAAAGTTTTGAATTGGTCAATTTTGGCCCCTAAAGTTTTAAAATTTGTTCGAGAACGTTATGAATGTTCTCGGAGTCATGGACCTAGACCTTGCTTTACGGGTCGATCAACCTGCTGCACTTACTGATAAGAGTATCTCTGATGACAAGAGGGAGATGAAAAAGTGGGAACGATCGAACCGCATAAGCTTAATGGTCATGAAGCGTGCTATTCTAGAAGCATTCCGGGGCACTATGTCCGATATGAATTATTAATCCTAAGGCCCCTAAAGTTTAAAACTAATCAAAATATGCAAAACTGGTGATTCACTTTCTCAAATTTTGGTACTAAAGACTCTTTTAAGAGATATAATATTCGAAAGTTAGTTAATTGAAACAACATGTTGTCAAAGCAACCTCTCTTATGAAAATTGACTAACTTAGAATGTTAAAAAGTGTTTGTGCATGTGTTATTCATGGGAATATTGGTCGGCCCAAAGGAAGGTCAATATTTAGCCGAATACACGTGCACCTGTGATGATAAACGTGTAACGATTATTTGGTTTAATGTGTGATCAATAAATCGGTCCAAAGAAAGGTTTATTAATTGATATGTTGTTTTATCGTCAATGTTTGATCACCACGCCAAGAGTACCGCTTACAAGTCAATATCTCTGTCCAAAGACTGGATATTAATATTGTGCTTGGTATCTTGTGATGGGCTCTACCACTATTTGATATTATTATTATTTGCATATTAAAGATATTCATGTGAGCTATTCATAATAAATGTTCTCTAATTCAGTTTCAGGTTCTGCTGCTAATATCTCTGCTAGCATCAATTCAATTCCAATGTTAAATGGCACAAACTTTAGGGCATGGCAAGAGAACGTTATGATTGTTCTCGGAGTCATGGACTTAGACCTTGCTTTACGGGTCGATCAACCTGCTGCACTTACTGATAAGAGTACCTCTGATGACAAGAGGGAGATGGAAAAGTGGGAACGATAGAACTGCATAAGCTTAATGGTCATGAAACATGCTATTCCAGAAGCATTCCGGGGCACTATGTCCGATAAGGTGACTACGGCTAAGGGTTTCCTTGAGGACCTTGAGAAGAGGTTTGCCAAGAATGGAAAGGCTGAAACAAGTACACTTTTGGCAAATCTTGTCTCAATGAGGTATAAAGGGAAAGGAAACATTTGGGAGTACACTATGGAAATGTCTCACATTGCTTCAAAACTAAAGGCACTCAAGTTGGATTTATCTGAAAACTTGTTGGTGCTCTTGGTTCTGATATCCCATCCGGCACATTTCAGTCAATTCAAGGTGAGCTACAACTGTCAAAAGGACTCATGGTCCCTTAATGAGCTCATCTCACACTGTGTCCAGGAAGAGGAAAGACTGAAGCATGAGAAGACAGAAAGTGCTCATTTAGCCACCACCTCTAAGGACAAAAGTAACAAGAAAAGGAAGATTAATAAGGAAGCTGCAGGTACGGCACCGCAAAAGAAACAGCATAAGGAACCAACTGAAGGCGGTTGTTTCTTCTGTGGAGTTGCAGTTCATAAAAAGAAGAATTGCACCAATTACCCAGCATGGCATGTAAAGAAAAGTACTCTTCTTTATTTGGTTTGTTTTGAGGTTAATTTAATTTCGGTACCTAGACATACATGGTGGATAGATTCTGGTGCAACAACTCACATCAGTACGTCTGTGCAGGGTTGCCTGAGTTGCCGAAAACCAAGTGATGGTGAAAGATACATCTATGCTGGCGACGGCAATAGAATGGAAGTAGAAGCAATAGGAAAATTTAGATTATTGGTAAAGACTGGATTTTATTTGGATCTTGTTGAAACATTTATTGTACCGTCTTTTAGACGGAATTTGATTTCTATTTCTGTTTTGGACAAATTTGGTTATACTTATTCTTTTGGAAATGGAAAATTTAGTTTGTTTCATAATTCAAAATTGGTTGGTTCCAGTTCTTTATCAGGTTACGATAATCTTTATCCAATTGATACAATTGCTTCTTATAATGAAACCTTGCATGTAAGTACTCGAGGTGTAAAGCAAAAATTAAACGGCAAGAATTCTGCCTCGTTGTGGCACAAGTGATTAGGTCACATCTCCAAAAGAAGAATTGAGAGACTTGTGTCTGACGGGATTCTCGACCCTCTTGACTTCACAGATTATGATTTGTGTGTCAACTGTATAAAGGAAAAACAAGCCAATAAAAGGAGATTTCAAGCCAATAGGACTTCAGACGTCTTAGAACTTATACATACGGATATTTGTAGACCATTCCCTACGGGTTCTTAGAATGGTCAACAATATTTTAGAACGTTCATAGACGATTTTTCAAGATATGGCTACATATATCTCATTCATGAAAAATCACAGTCACTGGATGTGTTCAAAAACTATAAAGCTGAAGTTGAGAACCAACTCGACAAAAGGAGTAAAAGCTTCAGATCTGACGGTGGGGGTGAATACTATGGCAGATATGACGGTTCAGGTGAACAGCGTCCAGGACCGTTTGCTAAATTCCTAGAGGAATGCGGTATCGTCCCACAGTACACTATGTCAGGTTCGCCCACTATGAATGGTGTTGCTGAAAGACAAAACAGAACTCTTAAGGACATGGTGAGGAGTATGATTAGTCATTCTACCTTACCAGAATCTCTTTGGGGTGAAGCATTAAAGACTGCACCTTATATACTCAACAGAGTTCCAACTAAGGCCACTGATAACACCCCATATGAGCTTTGGACGGGCAAGAAGTCTAGTTTGAAGCATATACATATTTGGGGGTGTCCAGTTAAGGCAAAGCCCTATAAGCCAAATGAAAAGAAACCGGACGCAAGGACCATCAGTTGCTATTTCATTGGATATTCTGAAAGGTCCAGGGGTTACAAGTTTTATGATCCCACAACTAAGGCAATTTTCGAGACGGGAAATACTAGGTTCTTTGAGGATGTTGAGTTTGCGGGGGGAGAAAGGGTTACAGACTTTGTCTTTGAGGAGGAATATGTTGAAATTCCTCCAGTTGCCATTGACAATGATCAAGTTTCTATCCCTGATATTGTTCAAGAAGCAACTCTGGATCAAGACAATGTCATACCTCCCTCTCAAGATCAACATATTGTTCCAGAAGAACAAACTCTACACCCTCAAGAACCAATGCCATTAAGAAGATCCACTAGAGAGAGGAGAAGTACGGTTTCAAATGATGACATTGTATTTCTTCAAGAACATGAAGTTGACATTGGAATGGTGGAAGATGATCCGATCAACTTTCGTCAAGCCATGGAAAGTTCTAACTCTCAAAAGTGGCTCGATGCTATGAATGAAGAGATAAAGTTCATGAAGGACAATGATGTATAGGACCTCGTTCCATTGCCCGAAGGTGCGAAACCCATTGGTTGCAAATGGATATTTAAGACCAAGAGGGATTCGAAAGGTGATGTAGAGAGGTATAAGGCTCGTCTTGTCGCAAAAGGCTTTACACAAAAAGAAGGCATCGATTATAAAGAGACTTTCTCTCCGGTTTCTTCGAAAGACTCTTTCAGGACTATAATGGCATTGGTAGCGCATTTTGATCTTGAGCTACATCAGATGGATGTTAAGACAGCGTTTCTCAATGGTGACATTGATGAAACAATTTATAGGTACAACCAGAAAACTTTGTATCGGACGATGCAAAGCAAATGATTTGTAAATTAAAGAAATCCATCTATGAACTCAAATAGGCATCTCGTCAATGGTATTACAAGTTTCATCAGGTGATCATCTCATTTGGTTTTGAGATGAATTTGGTTGATGATTGTATTTACCACAAGTTCAGTGGGAGCAAGTATATTTTTCTGGTTTTATAAGTCGATGACATATTGTTTGCCAGCAACGATATAGGCTTATTGAACAAAACCAAGAGATTTCTAGCAAAGAATTTCGAGATGAAAGATCTTAGTGATGTCTCTTTTGTATTAGGAATTCAGATACATCGAGATCGTTCTCGAGGTATTCTTGGATTATCACAAAAGAGCTATATCGAAAAGGTACTTAAAAGATATGGCATGCAAGATTGTAAACCATGTGACACCCCTGTGGCTAAAGGAGACAAGTTCAGCTTAAGTCAGTGCCCTAAAAATGACTTGGAAATTAAAGAAATGCAGAAGATTCCTTATTTCTCAGCTATAGGGAGTCTGATGTATGCTCAGGTTTGTACCCGTCTGGATATAGCGTACATTGTTGGGATGCTAGGGAGATATTTAAGTAACCCAGGAATAGATCATTGGAAAGCAGCCAAACGGGTTATGCGGTATTTACAGAGAACAAAAGACTACATGCTCACATACAGGAGATCGGATCAGTTGGAGATCATCGGTTATTCTGATTCCGATTTCGCGGGATGCTAAGATAGGAGAAGATCCACTTCAGGCTATATTTACCTGCTTGCTGGAGGTGCTATTTCCTGGAAAAGTGCTAAGCAGACACTCATAGCTACTTCCACTATGGCATTGGAGTTTATAGTGTGTTATGAGGCATTAAATCATGGAATATGGCTGCGTAATTTTGTCACTGGGCTGCGCATTATGGACAATATAGAAAGATCACTTAAGATATTTTGTGACAATAAATCAGCAGTGTTGTATTCCAATAACAACAGGAGCTCGACAAAGTCAAAACACATAGAGATCAAGTTCCTTGCTGTTAAAGAAAGAGTTCAGAGTGGACAGGTGTCAATAGAGCATATTAGGACAAACTTCATGGTTGCGGATCGGCTTACTAAGGGATTGATACCCAAGGTCTTTCGTGAGCACACTACTCATATGAGTGTAATGTCTCTTGAGGATATCTAGTTTCAGTGGGAGTTTGTATTTTTGCTTTTCATATTAGACACATGTACTGTTATTTTGGATACGATTTAAAGTTAAAGTTATTTTCAGTTATAAAGTTATTTGGTTAATTATCTCTGAACTTGTTTAAAATGATCTCACTAAGGTATTAAGGTGGACCAGTTGGAAATAGGCATGTTACAGATCACATTATACGTAATTTCCATGCTACACATCCATGCTTGATCCATGTCATTCGGTTATATTGATATACGTGACCATTGATGGGTTTAGCTACGTGAAAGTAGCGAAAGCCGCTTTGATCATATATTGATATGATTGATGGACGGGATTGTTTAGGGATACATTCGGTAATGATAGCAAAATTCTGAGTACTCATAAGGTTATGTTTAATGCACGATTATAAGGTGACACATATAGCCCAAGTGGGAGATTGTAAGAATTTTTAATTAAAGATGGGCTTGTATGTGTGAATAATTGTGTGTTAAATTATAGGCTATCGAATTCAGTTGAGCCCAATTAAAGTGATCTAATAAGGCTTCGATTTTGGGCTTTAATGTATCCAGTTAAAGTATAGGTTTACATATGTGTAGAGACCGGGCCCAAGTCCTAATTCTATGATGGGCCGAATTAGGTCAAAGGGCATCCCTATATAAATAGGTTATGGTCCCCAGATCACACGCAACTTATTATTCGTTTTCTACTGCATCCCATCACAGAGAGGAAAAGGAGACTGCATGTAGATTTGGAAGATCATACCACGAAATTCATATTACATTAATCATGCCTGATTCAGGTATGCTTCCGCTTTAATTCTTATATTTCTTGATGATTTAACATGAAAGATCCGGTAATTTAAAGCACTAAATTCTCCAACATAATGAAGTCACTAGACACATAATTTTTGTTTAAATTTTTTTGTTCGTTAAACACTGTTTATTGCGGTTTGTAGAATTTACAAATTTGGTTATCTAGACCCAATACTCCAGCTGGTTCACATCAGCTCGACCTACATTCATACCTCTCTCTACATGGTTTCGTTAAGAGGCTCAACTTAAATTCATTTTTATCGTGACCATGTCATGGACAACAAGATAGTTCATTACCCTATTCAATATCCCTACTTATGTGACTAGGAGTTTAGATAACAACAAAAAGGAAGTGGCCAACAATTTTAACACGTTGGGTTGCATGTGTTAGCACAAATTATGCACTGATAGGCAGGCAGTATCATGGAAACATGGACGAATTTGCGCTGGAAAAATGAAAATCATATCCAAATATGCAACTTGAGAGCCTATTCAAAACAAGAATTTGGTACCCTTTCATGGACATTATAAAACTACAGATACAAGGTTACAATATCTTAGGTTTGATTAAAGAATGTTGCGAGCAAATTCTTGTTGTATATGCTGAATGCTACAATAATTACAAAGTCTTATTTAAAAAATTAATTTTTGTCTCATGTCGTGCTAGAATATTAGATTCATTTTACACTCTCATGAGTGCACCAATTGATTCAAGAATCACTTACACATGTACATATGCAAGTATAACTTACAATAGACGAGAAGGCAAAGTAACAAAATAAGCGTGAAAAATCCTTTGGACATTCTTTGATCTCGACTTAAAAGTTCACCATAGGTACGAACAAATTTATTTAAACATGCACAACGAACTTTATGCAGTAGCTATAACATGGATCTTGAGATACCTTATTGAGATAACCTTGGTATTTAAGTATCAACGTCTCCACATAATTCAATTTATTACATATAGGAAATTCACATTTCATGACATAGTACTTTATAATTTATTTCTCACGTGACATTAAGAAAATTATTTCATGTACATGGCCTATTTTTGTTGGAAAAATAATTAGTTGCAATAATGTTCAGAACAATGTAATGCAAAAATATAAAATTTATCGTACGATCGAGTCTCATGACAGCACGATATCCTAAAGTGAAATTATCCGTCGATAATTGTTGCGACCTTCGTGGACAATCACTTCCAGGATACAACGATCGTAAACCACTTGTGCAGCAAACACGAATGATTTTTTTAGAACTCTCAATTGTACTCCAAAATATATGTAAAAACTCGAGTATAAGAAATTCAGAATATGAAAAGGAGGATTGATCCAAGATGATTTTTTATTTCTATTTTATATGTGTTTTTCCCAAAACGAGATATGGGTTTATATAGGTAAGATGGAAGTCACAGTCTCCACCATGTTCAGAGAGTAATGCAGAATTTTAATGACTGAGTAGTGGGTGTTTTAATGACTGATAGTGAGTTGTTACAAAAACAAACGATTAGAAAATACTGCCTAGTTTTACCCATTAAATAATTAAAAAAATTATTTTAGTCAAGGAAGCCCAAGAGTTCAAAGCCCCAATCAAGACATTTTAATATTTGCGTGGAGAGTGACTCGAACCCTTGATGTCCCACACAAATGTACAAAACAAAGGCTACAGAAGTCCATTAGATTACTCACATGGTGGGCCCCATGTGGGTAATAAAATAATGCCAAAAAATCACCCACCCACCCTCTGTTGTGTGTTGTCTAGCCAAATTCTATGTAAAGGGTTTCTATACATGCAGCTCAACTCTTGCTTTTTCTAATTCTTATTATGGTTTATACCGTTTCTACCCTGTTTTCTTCTTCTTTAGCAATAAAGTTCAGAAATATTCTTTTCTTTTTCAGTGCAAGATTGTTGATGATATGAATATATTAATTTAAAGTAATCCAAAATATAATTGCACGCAGATTCATAGTTCAGACACAAAACTTAGTAATTCAGTAAGTTGGAGTAGACAAATTGAATATAATTGAGGAAGATGTGATAAATTTTTTGTTAGTTGTTTTATTCAATCAAGTTTACCAAATGCAAAACACGGGATAAGTGTTTCCGAACCAAAGTTGCTCATAAATCATAATTCAACTTGTTATGAATATTTTGCACTGAGATTGCATCATGCATGTATTTATATATATCGTGATAAACATCAATTACAAAATTAATAACTTCTAATGCTTCGTGTATCTGTACGATTTTAAATTGGTAACACTCATTGATGATTAGTGTCATAATACTATAGTCTTTGACACATTTAATTTCATTTCTCTATCTTGCGTGTCAAGGGTGACTTCAAATCACCAAAAATAGGAGATTTATTGAGGTGGGCTTACTGATATTCCGTATTCTGCTTGACAAAATTGAGTCTCAACATTAGAATGCTTTCTTATTGCGTCATTAGCGGGTGCCGCTGTGCGACACGATTTAGTGGCAGTTGTGCCTTTCAAGAGTTACATGTAATTTTCATGGGCTTATTTTTTTTTATTTTTATTTTTTGGCTTGGTTGTGGCGATCGTATTCAATATTTTGTCGTTACTTTGTCAAATATTTGTCCTCTTGACGGTATTATCGCTTTCCTTTGCAATAGATTTGTATTCTATGGAAATCACTGTTGAACATATATTTTTATGACAATCTTATTATTTTTTAATTATAATTGTAAGTGAATCAAGTGTCATTAGGACTAAAATTCTTTTTTCCTATTTTCCAAATAAATGATTTATAGTGCGTGAACATTGTTGGAAAAATGGTTATGAAATAGGTCAACTTTGAGCCCAAATTTCAGTAGAACTCACCTTTTAATTAATACGGGACCTAGTATATTCACGTTCTACTCCACGAGATGATTAATGTGATATTTTTATTTGTCGAAAATCATTTATAATTGAATGAAATATTAAGTATTAAAGTAACCCACATAAAACTAAGTATTATGGAAGAATTTGATTTTCCGAACACTTATCCCACATAGGAAAGTTAGGAAACTTTGATGTGGTTTATAAGGTGGAAGTTTGGGAATTGGGTTTCGGCCCCAAGGGGTACCCATAGTCTTTGGAAGGGGAAAGACCTATATCCTATTAGGTTCGGTCATAAATCCACACGCGCACGCTGCCGTCCTTCCGGCTGCCTCGGCTCGGCACGGCACGAGCACATGCTCGTGTTTGAGATCGAGACCGAGTCCGGTCCGGGTCGTGTTCGGATGAACCTTTGCACTATATTAACTTTTTGGACAAAATTTGTTTAAAATTTTGGGCCAAATTGTAAATAATCAAATTCTTGGGTACATTATGAAATTTAAATTTTTTGGCTTATTCCAGGTGATCTTCTGGTCTGGATGAACTGTTTAATAGTCGTCTGTTAACCGACCAAACAGTCGACTGTTAATCGACTAAACAGTCGACTGTTAACCGACTTAACAGACGTGACTTTAGAACAACATGTCTGATCCGTGTTTCTGAGGTTTGTCTGAAAGGTGACGACTGTTCGAATGGCCACGAACAAGTCTATAAATATTGTTTCAAAGTCAAATACACTTCGTTGAGTTCGTTGGAACTCCTGCAGATTGCAGTGCTGCTTCCGTAAGAGACGAAAATTCGTTTTATCCTAGGAAACGATTGCTGGAAGCCTTTAGCACCATTGAAGGCAACAACTTCGTTTTAAGGAAACATCGTGAAGTCGGTGAGCTCAAATTACACTTTGGATCCTGTTGATCATTTCTTACATTCAGGTGATTCTGTCGGATTGTTTTCGAAGGTTCAAACTCTAGAAACAACAATCTTAAAACGAATTTTCGCTATTATTCTGTTTCCGTTTCTACTCCTTCTTACAGTTGATCTTTTGATTGTGTTTTAGAAATGACAACATCTGGTACCACACTCCCAAATACGATCAGGGAAAAATCAGAAAAATTTAATGGGTCATTTTTCAAGCGTTGGCAACAAAAAATGCTTTTTTATCTGACAACATTAAATCTGGCTAAATTTCTCAAAGAAGATGTGCCTTCATATACCGAGCAAGATAGTGATGCTGAAAAATTGGCTCCAGTTGATGCCTGGAAGTATTCTGATTTTCTGTGCAGAAATTATGTACTCAATGGATTGGACAACACATTATATAATGTGTACTGCAATGTGAAGTCCGCAAAAGAACTATGGGAATCTTTGAACACCAAGTATAAAATCGAAAATGCTGGCACGAAAAAATTTATTGTCGGTCGATTTTTGGACTATAAAATGGTTGACAGCAAGACTATCATATCCCAAGTTCAAGAACTTCAAATCATACTTAGCGACATCCATGCCGAAAGAATGAAACTAAGTGAATCATTTCAAGTCGTTGCACTGATTGGGAAATCACTGCCTTCATGGAAGGATTTCAAGAATTACCTAAAGCACAAGTGGAAGGAAATGAATCTTGAAGATATCATTGTCCAATTAAGAATAGAAGAAGACAATCGCAAAACTGAAAAAAAGAATGGTTCATCTCATTCGATGGAATCAAAAGCCAACATTGTAGAAGGAGGCTTCAAGACTAGCAAAAAGAGGAAGCACAATGATTAAGGACAAATTGGTTCTTCAAAAACTGTTAAAAAGCTTAAAGGCAACTATTACAATTGTGGTAAGGCAGGACATCGATCTAAGGATTGTCGAAAGCTAAAGAATGTGAAGGGAAAAACTCACCAGGCCAATGTAACAGAACATGAGAACCTCACTGATAAGGTACAAGATATGAATCTTTCTACAGTCATCTCTAAATGCAACTTAGTTGGAAACACTAAGGAGTGGTGGGTGGATACTAGAGCTACTCGTCACAGATGCTCAAACCGCGGGATATTCTCTACCTACAAAGCGATGGATCATGACGAACATCTCTACATGGGAAACTCATCATCTTCCAAGGTAGAAGGACATGTGAAGATAGTGCTGAAAATTGCAAGTGGAAAAGAGCTCACTTTGAATGACGTTCTTCATGTGCCCGAAATTAGCAAAAACTTGGTATCTAGTTCTCTACTAAGTAAGAATGGGTTTAAGCTAGTATTTGTCTCAGACAAATTTGTACTCTCAAAGAATGAAATGTTTGTAGGAAATGGCTACCTGAATGAGGGGCTCTTTAAGTTGAATGTAATGACTGTTGTACCTCCAATTATGAATAAGAATACATTTTCTTCTTACTTGTTTGAGTCATTTAACATTTGGCATGAACGATTAGGACATACAAATTATAACACTTTGCGTAGACTAATCAAATTAGATTTATTACCAAAGTGTGATTTAAATCCTAATCACAAATGCGATATATGTGTAGAAGTCAAAATGTCTCGTTTACCCTTTCATTCTGTTGAAAGAAGTACCGAACACCTAGATTTAATTCACACTGACATATGTGATTTAAAATTTGTTCAAACTAGGGCAAGTAATAAGTACTTTAACATTTTTATCGATGATTGTATTCGATATTCCTATGTGTATTTGCTCAAAAGCAAAGACGAAGCAATTGAAGTGTTTAAACACTACAAGTTAGAAGTTGAAAATCAACTTAGTAAAAAGATTAAGGCCATAAGAAGTAATAGAGGTGGTGAATATGATTCACCATTTGAGAAATTCTGTTCGGAATGCAGAATTATTCATCAAACTATCGCGCCTTATTCTCCTCAATCTAATGGTATTGCTGAACGCAAGAATCAAACATTGAAGGAGATGATAAATACTATGTTAATAAGTTCTGGATTACCGCAGAACTTGTGGGAGGAAGCCTTGCTTTCTGCCAACTATATTCTTAACAAACTACTACATCGAAAAACGCATGAGATACCTTATGAAGTATGGAAAGGTCACAAACCTAATTATAAGTACTTGAAGGTATGTGGATGTTTGGTTAAAGTAGTAGTTCCTAAACCTAAAAGGGTTAAGATATGACCTAAAACCATTGACTGTGTATTTATTGGTTATGCCTACCATAGTAATGCGTACAGATTTATGGCATATAAGTCTGAAATACCCGATATGCATGTTAATACGATTATTGAATTAAGGGATGCTACATTTTTCGAAAATACTTTTCCTTATAACATGCAAGGTGAATTAAATTCACAAAAGAGATATCGTGAAAATGAAGAGACTATAGATTAAGAATCTATAAATGAACAATCTAGAAGAAGTAAGAGGGCTAGAACGTCAACCTCCTTTGGGCCTGACTTTCTAACATACTTGTTAGAAAATGAACCTCAAAGTTTTAAAGAGGCTATGTCATCAACTGAAGTTTCATATTGGAAAGAAGTTGTTCATAGTGAAATTGAATCCATACTACAAAATCATACTTAGGAATTAGTAGACCTCCCTCCCGGTAATAAGCCTTTAGGATGTAATTGAATTTTCAAAAGAAAAATAAAAGCAGATGGATCAATTGACAAATATAAATCAAGACTTGTCGATAAATGCTACAAGTAAAAAGAAGGTCTTGATTATTTCGATACCTATTCTTATGTGACAAGAATCACTTCCACACGTATGCTTATTGCAATAGCAGCATTGAATGGTTTGGATATACATCAAATGGATGTTAAAACGACTTTTTTGAATGGGGAATTAGATGAAGAAATTTATATGGAGCAACTTAAAGGATTTGTGGTTTCAGGACAAGAAAAGAAAGTGTGTCAACTTGTTAAATCACTATATGAATAAAGCATGCTCCTAAGAAATGGTATGAAAAATTTGACGCGGTTATGATGTCAAATGATTTCAAAATTAATGAGTGTGACAAATGTGTTTATGTCAAGAACACTCCAAATGGATATGTCATGGTATGTTATATGTAGATGACATATTGATTATGGGTAACAATGATACTATAATTCAAACTACAAAAAGGATGCTAACAAATAAATTTGAAATGAAGGATTTAGGTGTGACCAATGTTATATTAGGAATTAAAATTTCTAGAACACCTGATAGTCTCATATTGTCTCAATCACACTACATTGAGAAGATTCTTGATAAATTCAAAAAATATGATATTATTCCTATGAAAACACCTATGGATATTAGTATGCATCTTGTTTCCAATACCGGTGATAGTAAGTCTCAATTGGAATACTCTCGTATTATTGACAGTTTAATGTATGTCATGAATTGCACTCGACCTGATATTGTCTATTCAATTAGTAGGCTAAGTCGATATACGAGTAATCTAAGCACTGATCATTGGAAGACTATTGTTAGAGTCTTAGGGTATTGAAAACATACCCAAAATTTTGGATTGCACTATTCGAGATATCCAGCAGTACTTGAAGGATACTATAATGTGAATTGGATATCAAATACTAAAGACTCCAAATCAACAAGTGGATATGTCTTTACACTTGGAGGTGCTGCAGTATCATGGAAATCTTCAAAACAGACACGTATAGTTAGATTAACAATGGAATATGAATTTATTGCATTAGACAAAGTCGGAGAAGAAGCCGAATGGCTAAGAAACTTTCTGGAAGATATTCCATATTGGACAAAACATGTGCTTGCTATATGTATCCATTGCAATAGTCAATCAGCAATTGGTAGGGCACAAAATGCAATGTATAACAGTAAATCTCGACTTATACGTCGTAGACACAATACTGTTAGACAATTGCTCTCTATTGACTTATCTCTATAGAGTATGTGAAATCAAAAGAGAATATAGCGGATCCGCTAACTAAAAGTTTAACAAGAGAGCAAGTCAAAAGTTCATCGAAGGGGATGAGATTAAAACTAATAAAATAATCAAAAGTTTCCATGGTGGCAACCCAATCTGGTTGACTGGAGATCCCAAGATCTAGATTTAATGGGACAACCGAACTGTGAAAAACTTAGTATGCACCGGGAAGATTTTTACTCCTACCCATTCCTATGATAAACCAGTGCCTAGCTGCTGCGAAATAGGTTAAAATACGCTTTTATTGATTTCTATATCTTGATTCGTTCAAGTGGAGTATAGCAGAATACTCTTTATGGAAATCACCTATGTGAGTGAGAAGGGGCCGTTTCTAAGAGAATTAGGTGAAGATGAATTCTCTAAAAATCACTCATAAACCAGGAGATGTCCAAGGCCAAAATAGACACAGACATGAGAACCAACTATGTTCGAAGAGAACTGTATGACTTCTATTGTTTAAGTTTTCATGAACGGCTGACTGTTCAAAGCAACTTGCTACTGATTGGCTAAGGAAATCCGGTAGATTTTACTAGGGAAAGTTCGAAGTCATTGACTACTTATCCCGATGTAGTTTTCTTCAATTTTTTACTTTGAAAAACATATCAGATGTTATTGTTTGGAAAAGACCAATGTATTTCATTCATGTGTGGGATTGTTGAAAAAATGGTCATGAAATGGGTCAACTTTGAGCCCAAATTTTAATAGGACCCACCTTTTAATTAATACGGGACCTAACATATTCACGTTCTACTCCACGAGATGATTAACGTGATATATTTATTTGTCGAAAACCATTTAAAGTTGGATGAAATATTAAGTGTTAAAGTAACCCACATAAAACAAAGTATTATGGAAGAATTTGATTTTTCGAACATTTATCCCACATATGAAAGTTAGAAAACTTTGATGTGGTTTATAAAGTGGAAGTTTGGGAATTGGGTTTGAGCCCCAAGGGGTACCCATAGTCTTTGGAAGGGGAAAGACCTATATCCTATTGGGTTTGCTCATAAACCCACATGCGCGCGCCGCCGCCCTTCAGGCCAGATTGGCTCGGCACGAGCACATGCCCGTGTTCGAGACTGAGACCGAGTCCAGTCCGATTCGTGTTCGGGTAGACCTTTGCACTATATTAACTTTTTGGACAAAATTTATATAAATTTTTGGGCCAAATTGTAAATAATTAAATTCTTGGGAACATTATAAAATTTAAATTTTTTTGCTTATTTCCGGTGATTTTCTGGTCTGGATGGATTGTTTAATAGTCGTCTGTTAACCGACCAAACAGTCGACTGTAACCAACTAAACGGCTGACTATTAACCGACTTAACAGACAACATATCTGCTTCGGGTTTTTGAGGTTTGTCTGAAAGGTGACAACTGTTCGAATGGCCACGAACAAGTCTATAAATGGTCTGCCTCTCTGCCAGAAAATTTACATCATTTTCATTGCAAACTTTCGGTGCTTTGAATCTTATTCCCCTCTCTCTTGTTCTGATAATGTTTTGAAGTCAAATACACTTCATTGAGTTCGTTGGAACTCCTGCAAATTGTTGTGCTGCTATCGTAAGAGACGAAAATTAGTTCTATCCTAGGGAACAGTTGCTGGACGCTTTTAGCACTATTGAAGGCAGCAAATTCATTTTAAGGAAACATGGTGAAGTCAGTGGGCTCGAATTATACTTTGGATCCTGTTGATCATTTCTTACATTTAGGTGATTTTGTCGGATTGTTTTCGAAGGAGTAACTTCAAACTCTAAAAACAACAAACATCTCACATAAAGACTTTAAATTCTTCTCAAGTCGTGATCGGCCATTTACACTGAGAGCTTATCCATATGAAAGGTGCACATGATTTTTTTATTATTATTAATTTTTTTTAAATCGTCGTACTAGAACCCCATATCATCTGCGTACGTATTTGAAAACAATAAAGACGTGGACATGGTTCCAAATGGCACAAACCCTGAAGATTTCTCAGCCCATATTAATGCATATCAATATCGACAGGTGGAAATTACACTCAACTAGAAATTTTAAAATTCAACTTCAAAATCAGATTTATAATATTTTTATACAAAAAATCAGATGATAAACATATTATTATTAATATTTATAATAACATTATAAAAATTAAATTATTTTAAATATCCACCCACTACCATCTACCCTCCCAAACCCTAATTATTTTTCTCTATCTATTTATACCAACGCCCCTTATATATTTCTCTCTATTCTCTCTCTTCCATCTCCCTCCACACAGTGATTGTCACCACTGTCGCCGTTGATGACCACCTCCAAGCCCGCCGTACAACATGGACCACTACCATGTGCCTTTGTCCATATCCCGTCTCTCTCTTTGCCTTGTCCTGTCTTTTTGTTTGCTGTTGCTTCAGATTGTAGTGGAGGCGTTGCCTGTTCAAAAGAAATTATTTTTGGGTTTAAAGGAATTTAGATTGGATTTTGATTGTTATGTTTAAATTTGAATTGGGTTTGTGTGCGCATGTGGTGATAGTGGTCGTGGATCTAGCGCAACGATATGGTGGTGTTTTTCTGCAATGTGTTGATTTATTTGAGGTGGTAGTTTTGCTGTCGCGAGATGGTGATGGTGGTTCTGGCGACGACCGTGGTGGTGGTGGTGGTGTTGGGGATAATAGGAAGATGGTGATCGCAAGTGATGGTGGTTGCAAATTATTTGATTGACTGTAACCATTAAATTGGTTAATTTGTGACAAATAAACAATATGTTACCAATAAAAAATATAAATTCTGATCAAGAAATAATGTGTGACTTAAAAAAAAATTAATCTGTGATTATGATTGTAAAATAAGTAACGACTCATAATATTTGTGACCAAAAAATAAAATATAACTTATAAATTTTTTTTATTTGCGATCGATGAACAAATTACAACTTATAAAATTTTTGAATTGTGATCATAAAATAACTTGTGACTTATAAAAATTCTGATAATAATATTCGATGAACTAAATCTTTAATTTGTGACCAAATTGTATAGATCTGTGAACTTAATATATTTAATTAATAAAATATATAATTAATTAATTAAATCATAAATAAATTTTAATAAATATCTGATTTCTTAATTTTGAAATGGGTATACTTACTCTCTTAAGTATGAGTTTTTCGTTAATACAATTGGACATTAAGACATATTATTGATGCGTTATTTTTATTTTTTAAATATAATTCAACAACGTAGAAAGGATTTTTACTCCATGTTTGATTTAGATAAAAATCAGATTTTGTGATAAAAATTAATGGAAAAGCCTTAGTTTGAATAGTTAGGTTGGCATGAAAAATGAGTCAGTAACAGGGAACTTTAATTGATTGTGTCGGTAGATTTCTTCACACTCTTTCTTTAACACTTTTTCTACTCATTATTATTATTATTATTTTTTTTTTTAACCCAGGTGTCCCAACTTTGTCAGAGTAAATCCTGGAGCCCTAGTCACCGGTCCCTCAGTGACTAGCGGAAGTAAACCGCAGATTGTGCCCTTGTTGGATCACAGGTTCCCATCCGATCTAAACTCCTGACCTTAAGAGAACTTTCCTCCATAGTGATTAATCTATCAATAAATTGCCCCTTTATTGGATACTTTTTCTACTTATTATAACACTCTTTCTTATAACACTCTTTCTACTTAAGAAATTGGCGCAAATCATTAGCACCGACTAAAAAGTTTTTACAAAGGAAGCAAATATTACTTTATTTATTTATAATTAAAAATTTTAATTTGGTGGGGACTAAGGTTGAATTGATTTCTTGTAAAAAAAGTTCTTTTCTTTTAATTGAATTACGTACTTTAACAATGATGTGCAAAAAAAAAAAAAAAAAGGGGCAAAACTAGTATAGTAACGTCCAAAGATGATTGAAATTGAGTTCACGATGTAATGGTGAATAAATAAATTTTTCATTAGCAGTAATTCATTCAAGTTAAAATGAAATTTAAAATTGCAACTTAGCCCCTCATTTGTCATAAAAATTATTATCCACTCCTAACTAATAAAATAAGTATTGCATATTAGATCAAATTCATAGAGTAATGTCATATTTCACACAGGTGCCAAGCCCAAGTTTATGTAGTAATGGTTAACATAAAAAAGTTAGAATTTTGAACCAATTATAGGCGATGGACCGATAATACTTAGAATTATTTAAAATCATAAACGTCGTACATAAGAAGAAATAAAGTTGACTGTTTCCAAGTCTGCAGAACAAGCGTCACCTCACAATTAACAAAAGTATAATTAATACATCAAAAGAAAACCTCATACTATAAATCACTAAAATGGCATTCATGCAGAAAGCCAAGTATGTAAAGAAAGAAAGAAAGAAAAAGTATTACAAAATAAATAATCATTTCACATACAGAAAACTTAAGCAAAAAGATAGCCAAATGAGAAATGCAACACAAAGTTGGCACTTTTTCTCAAAAATGGTCCATAAAGTGGTGGTTTTGATGGATGGTGTCATGGAGCTTGAGATGAGGTTGGCCCCATTAAAAATCTGCTACTTACTTCACAACATGATAAGAATACCTTTGTTTGTCCATTTAGAGATTGTTCGGAGTGTGTTTATAAACGATTTTGTTTATAAATAAATAAACATTCGTGGATTTCTAGAAATATGTGAATAAAAATTAATTTGAACTTTTTTAATATGTTATCATAAATGTTTTATGAGAATGCTTCTTCTAGTTAGAAAAGCTATTAGAAGATTAGAAGAAGCGGTCAAATGTGATTTCCTCTAAACGCACTTTGAGAATATGAAACTTTTTTAAAAATTAGTTCTAAAAATAAAAATTAATGGCCTATTTGACATGACTTTGGCTTCCTTAGAAGAGGTTTTGGAAGAAGTTACCCTAATTTTTGTTTGGAAATTAATTTTTAAAAGAACTTTATATTCCGAAAGTGTTTTAGAAGGAACCACATTGAACTTACTGCCTCTAAAAGCCTTTTTAACTAGAAAAAACACTTTCATAAGATTAGTTCAACAGATTCAAAAGCAGGTTTTAGGTCTCAAAAGTTCGTTTTGACTTTTCAAAAGTCATACTTCCTTCAAAAAATTTTCTACAAGAAGTAAAAGTAAAATTAAAATTAAAAGTTATACTAAATGGACCCTTACTTTAAAGAGAAAATAAATAAAAATTACATTCAACAAAAAATAAATATTTGGGGCAGAAGTCAACAGAATAGAATGGAGTACTTTATTTGCTCTTTTTATCTTGGACGCTTTCATCACATTCTTTACAATTTATAGAATTTTAATTTAAGTATTACTTGTGAAGTAAAAAGTTGATTTTTTTGATTCTTTTAACATGTTTTAATAATTTTTTAAAAGTAGTTTTTTTTTTTTTTTTATTAGAAGAGTTTGTAGAGGAATCTTGCTTAAGGTAAATTTCACATCAAGCTCTTCTACAAAAAAATAAAAATAAAAGTAAAAGTAGAAGTGTTATAACTCGATATCAAATGTCAGATTGTAACATTGTGTTATTTAGTCCTTGATTGATAACCATTATTTCAAAAGTCATTCTATTTATTCATTTTCAACTACACATTCAACAATAAAATATTTAACACGTAATTTACTTATTTTTTAATCATATATTCTCAAAAAATTCACTATTTAAAATAATTTTTTTGCCAAATAATGGCAATAAAACAGAGGCTCACTTATCGAAAAGTGTTTTTGCTTCCATGTCAAGACACGACTTTTCGTTGCTATTTTGATTTAGTCAACTTGTCAAATTTGGCCTTCGTCCTCTTCACAATCTGATTTGATTTATCAACTTTGGTTTTATAAAATTCCACTGATTATGATGTGAGATGATTATAATTATGTCCTCTTCATTGAACCATTTTCTTTATTAATAATTCAATTTATCATTTCTTAGACATCAATGATTGTGCATGTCCTTATTTAAAAGGTTGAAACCCCAATTTTGAGGGCTTCTATCGTCCCGTCTATAGAGTTTTATGAGGGAGGTAAATCACGGAATATGCTCTAGTAAGTCAGGGAACAAGAACTGCATGTACACTGCGCTTACAAGGAGTTAAATTCTATGTCTCAGGAATCAAACCCCCACACTGCAGCTGCCAGCTAGGTGTGAGATAATCTCACTCTTGTCCTTTGCACCACTAAACTATGCCCCGGAGGGCGGTGCATGTCCTTATTTATTTAGACATTAAATGGCACAAAATTGCGTTAGAATTACTACTTACCATTTATCTAAGTAAATAATCATTATTATCTTCTTAATTAAAGAAGAATTTGTATCATTTTACACCTTTGGTAAATCGAAATGTTCTTGCTCCCTACCCAGACACCATACACATTCACCGAATGGTCATGTAGTTAATTCGAGAACATTGCAGTGTAATAAAATCGAAGACAACATCTCAGTGAATCTTGTTACGAAATTAAATCTTAGGAGATTATCTTATATTTCCGTATATTAGTTCTTTAAATTGAACCAGAGTGGAGAATAATTTTTAAAAAGGTTGAAAAAAAACTGAATCAATTAATCGTACGAATAGCCACAAAAGTTTGATGTTAAATTCTGTATTTTTGGAAGGTAAGAGAAGGAAAAACAGAAGGCAAACTTTACATTTAACCTGTTTTGGAGTGATTTTGAGAATTGATTTTTTGACCGTTAAGAGAAAAGTGGGGTTCATCTGTAAGGGAAGAAGTCAAATATGACGACTGGAATAATAAAATAACTGTAAAAAAATCAATTTTTTGGAATAAAAAATCGCTCTCAAACAAGCAGATTTGCTAAATTGAAGCAGAGCAGAAGGAAAGTCAGCTTTCAGTTTTACCATATTTTACCTATACATGAAGTAATTGTATTGAAGTCAGCTTTCAGTTTTACCATATTTTACCTATACATGAAGTAATTGTATTGAATTTGTGGGGTTTTAAAGGGTAATACAAATTAATTATCCATAATTACAATAATTTAGGATTTTTTTTCCCAAAAAAAAAAAAAAACATAAAATCAATTATGAGAAAAAACAAACAGAGAAAAAGAAATGCAAAATTATTGAATTCCACCCAACAGCACACTGATTATTCACAAACTCCAAAACAGTGCCAATATCTTTCTCATTTATGAACTGTCAGTCAGTTTATTTTATTTACTGATAAAAAACAAGTAGACATTAATTCCTCACTCCGCCCCATCTATCTGTGACCTACCATTTCCGTTTAAAAAAGTTCAGTTTGCAGAAAGTTTGAGTTTTCTCGTTGTGTGATTAACGTAAAACAGAAACAAAAAAACAATTTCAGTTTGGCTTCTTTAGAACCTGCAAAGGCCAGACATTCAAAATTTCTGTTGCCTCCCACAATTCCAATTGCTTTTCTGTAGGAAATTTATTGTGCGTAAACTGTTTACTGCTATATATTCACTTTTTTTTTTCGGTTTCTGGGATTCTGAAAGCAAAGAACCTATTTTTAATAGCTTGTTGGAGAGTGATAGTTACTGTTCTGCGGTGTAGGTGGTGGTTGTGTTTATGGATTTATGGGATTTATCCGTCTTGCAGAAGCCAGAAGTAGCCGCGAAGCATTTATGATACGAAATTGGTTGAATTGAAGGTCAAAGAGAGCTGTTTTGGAATAGTTGGTGTTGGAGGGGGTTTGGTACTGTTCCTTTTTGTTTTTTCCTGCAATTTTAGGCTGAATCCAAAAATGGGATTTGGTTTTCTTGGTTCTTTTTTTATTCTAACGCTGTTCTTTAAGCCTTTGGTTTCTCAACTACCCAATACAGACGGGTTATTTATCTTTGATTTCTTGCAAAAAATGTCCTCAGATTCTTCCAAAGATTATGACTTCTCTGGCCCTTTTTGTTCATGGAGGGGTGTGTCTTGTGATGCCAAAAGAGAGAATGTTGTGAAATTGGAAGTAACTGCGTTGGGTTTATCTGGTGTAATTCCTGATGACACGATCGGGAAATTGTCGAAGCTTGAAACTTTGGATCTGAGTAGTAACAAAATCACTTCTTTCCCCTCTGATTTCTGGAGTTTGGGTACACTTAAGAATCTTAATCTTTCCTTTAACCAATTTTCTGGAAATCTCCCAAGTAACATGGGCAATTTTGGTCACC
This sequence comes from Olea europaea var. sylvestris, assembly GCF_002742605.1. Classification (NCBI taxonomy): domain Eukaryota; kingdom Viridiplantae; phylum Streptophyta; class Magnoliopsida; order Lamiales; family Oleaceae; genus Olea; species Olea europaea. The sequence continues at coordinate 94,351 of NW_019240334.1, forward strand.
TACAAATTCTTGACCTCTCTTTCAACAATTTCTCTGGGAGTATCCCTGAAGCAATAAGCTCTCTTGTCAGTTTGGAAGTTCTTAATCTTAGTCGGAATGGATTTGAGTCAAACATTCCTTTGGGGCTATCACAATGCAGGTCCTTGGTTTACATTGATCTCTCCGTAAACAAGCTCAACGGCTCTCTTCCTCGTGATTTTGGTGCTGCACTGACGAAGCTGGAATTCTTGAACCTGGCTAATAATGAGATTGAGGGCCGGGATTCAGATTTTTCGGGGATGAAATCGATCAGATATCTTAATATTTCGGGCAATCTATTTAAGGGTTCAGTTGTTGGTGTTTTTGAAGGGCCTTCGGAGGTGATTGATTTGAGCAGAAACGAATTTCAAGGCCACATTGCAGAGGTAAATTTCAGTTCCACCTTCAATTGGTCCAAGTTGGTTTATTTGGATTTATGCGAAAATCAGCTTAGTGGAGTGTTTTTCAGTGGCTTGAATTATGCTCATAATATCAAATACCTTAATCTTGCACAAAATAGATTCACCAGACAACAATTTTTGTCAATTAATATGCTCTCCAATTTAGAGCATCTAAATTTGTCTAGTACTAATTTGATTGG
>NW_019240334.1:97174-115883 GCF_002742605.1 Olea europaea var. sylvestris
AAAAAAAAAAAATTATTATGCGGGCCTCACGTATATGTGTTGTCTAGCAGCATCCTGGTTCTACTAGTTCTGTAAGGGTAGCACTGCTCAGGAATTATTCCTCAAACGTGCTGTGCGCAATATTGGTATCGCAATCCTTGTCCGAACTAAGCATCATGACATTGTAAAAAGCTAAAAACTGTTTTATCAATGTCAAAAGTTTTATTCCATCAAATTGATGTGACATATATTGTTCTCATACTCAATAAGCTGATCAAGTAATAGTCCATACCAAGAACGTTAACTTGAAAAATGACTTGATTGTTCTGTAACAATTGTTACCGAGCCACTGGAATGCAACAACTCTAACTAGAGAGAGTCAAGCTATAGATGTCAATAACTAGAAACAGCGGGTTTCTTGGTAAGATATGGATCTTTGTTTTGGGATATTACCAAGGCACATGGTCTGCATGTTGGGCCGAATCACCCTATGACCCCAAAAAATTTTGAATAATGCTATCAAGTATCAGTGGTACTAAAAGACCAGTTTATGTGGTATTATGTGATATATTTAATTAAATTTGAGATTATGTTATTCATTAAATTGTATCTTTTATTTAATAATATTTAGTGTCATCTAAACTGGTATTGTAATATCAATAGTGCTAAACAACATTACCCTATAATTTCTATGGAGTCTTGATTTCACAATTGGTTTGTGTCACTGGAATTAGAAGGCCATCTGATTCCATGAATGTGAGGGGAAGTTATGTCAAGATCACCTTTTCAATTCTACATCAAACGTGGAATACCTATTTCATTTATTTTTTAAAATCTATAAGCACTCTATAACTCTCTTTATTTATAGAAGAATTTAGAAAGGACTATATCACGAAGTTACTGTTAGAAAATGAGCAGCTACAGACATAAGCCCTAAAGAGGGTTGACGATAATGTTTTCTTCTAAAACTCAGGTAGTTGTGAAGGCCCATTTGACGGAATTATAAGTACTTTACACATTCTTTCCATAAGATGAATTGTAACTAAAGTGATTGTAATAACTTCCTAAAAGTGCTTCTATAGGTGAAGTTAAGTTTGGCTAAATAATTTAACAATAAAGGTCTTCAACCTTTGGTCAATGTCACACTTACTTTTCCAATTTCTTTTTAACACATTCTTATAATCATAATTCATTAATTAACATATATTGTACTTGATCACAATTTTTGCCAAAAAAATCGTTAAGAGGTAAACAAAAAATGAAAAAAAAGAAGAAGAAGAAAAGCAAATACAAATATTCGACAAAATATTTGTCACTCATTTCAAAGCACTCTAATAGATTATTTGAACGAGAAGGTGATTTGAGACAATAATACTAATTAATTGAAGATTATATATAATGATGTGAATAAAAATAGAACCATAAGTGCGGAATTGAAAAAGGTAGAGAATTTTCACTGCATTTAAAACATAATGCAACTAAAAAAATTTGTAGTGTGAAAATAATCAATCTTTTGTCAATTTTTATATTGATAAAAAATAAATTTTACCTTCCAAATTTTATTCGCCCTTATCCTTCCAACAATTAAGCATATTAAGCATATTTAATTTTGCACAACTTTCACCATTTTTTTTTTATATTAATTGAAGTCGCAAGACAAAATGCCACATAAATTATTGGTAGAAATTATTAATACAATTTTGCAATTGCGAAAGTCAGCACCTGTTTGGTGTAGATTAAAATATACTTTTAGGATGAATTTATTGTAGGGCTCAGTGTTAAAAAAATAACTAAACTTCGTTAATCATTAAAATCTCGGTGAACTTTAAAATGTTGCGAAAGTATCATTGAATTCTATCAAAATGTTATACATCCATTGCTAGTTAAGATTCGTTAGATGGTTTGGGGGGCCTTTAAAAAAATAATCATGAAATATTTAATAAAAAACTGATCATTTGATAACTGATTATACTTGACGAAAATTAATAATCGTCGATGATTTATATGAATTTACCAACAATGCCACAATATTATTGATCAACGTCAATCAATAATTATCGAAAAAAATATTGTCCAGAGATGTTATGGACATCACAAATGGTGCCTTGGTTGTTCATTGTCAATGAATTCATTTTTTAATATTACTTCTGTGGTTGATTATTTCAAAATAAGTAAACTTTTGGTCGCGTCGGGAAAATCTCATTAAACTTTAACAATATTACTAAAATGTCATTGAACTTTGTCAAAATACTCTAAATCTATCGATTACTTAGAGAATTGAACTACAATTTGCTTTTGTGTGAACTATATCTTCCATGTAAGCAGTACTGTCGACAAAATCATTAACAAAATCTGAACTGTGATTGATGAAGATATTCTGACAATAGTTCAGTAATGTTTCAACGACATTTTAGAATTCAGTGAGGTCGCCATGACACAATCCAAAGTTCAAATATTTTTGGAAGAATTAACTTGTATCCGAGCAAGGACAGAGGCCCCAAAAAATAGAGGTAAAATCCACTGCCAATAAAAATGAAAATAAAATAAAAATGGTAAAAAAATAAAAGAAAAAAGAAAAAAGAAAAGCCGCAGTAATAGAGTTTGTTTAGTACTAATAAATCTGTCATTCCCCAACAGAAACGAGGAATATTTGTTATCTAATCTAAAAGGTAAAAAGTCAGAAATTCTTGAAAGAGAGATGTCGGACGAGGAATACCATTTTGAGTCCAAGGCTGATGCAGGTGCCTCCAAGACTTTTCCTCAACAAGCTGGTACCATCCGCAAGAATGGTTATATAGTCATTAAGGGCAGGCCTTGCAAGGTGGATCCCAATCTTGTCTCTATATATTTGTGTTTTGATTTGTTTCTTTCATTAGTTTTTACAAATTTTGTAGAAAGATTGGATTTTTATGTGTTCTTTTTCAACTTTGGCTTTAAATTTCAACTGGGTTTTTGTTAAATTTGTAGGGATAATTTCCAGCAAACACCAAGCACAAACCGGGCTCAGTTTCACCTATTTCATTGACACCATCAAGGTTGAGACAACTCCAAAACCACCACCAAGGTCGCCCCACTTCCGGTTGCTATAGGTTGGGAAGATGAAGTCTAATGATATGCCCACTAAGAATTAACCACAAAGGTCACATTGAAGTTATGAAGAAACCGAGAGGTAAGTCTCACAAAGAGAAATTGGGCATCATACAATGGAGGCCGAGAGGGAGACGGGAATATAAGCCAAGTAAATATCCAAAAAAGGTAAGTTAGGTTAGGGTTAATTTGTGGACCAAATAAGGCTCGACTCAATATTAATGGGATTCAAACTAATAATATAGCCTTCCAAAGAAATGGGGCGAACCGCGAGCAACACTATTAACAATAGGTTGCTTCGAACAGTCCATACGAATGTGGATTGTGTTATCTCGATAATTGTGTCGATGTATTAATCAATCATATGACCAAGGCCGATTGATAATAAAACCGAGGTTACATCATAGCCCAGGGAGGTCGTTTGACAACAAATTGCCTAACAACCTCCACCTTTGTGTCAAAGGACCTGCAAAAGAAAATTGTCTCCCATTAGTGACACCTCTAATAGAAAACCAATAAAATTGAAAATCATTTACCTATACCAATGTTTAGAAGTTCCTTGCAACTTCTAAACTTTGCCAGTGGCAGTACCTTCGTCCCCATATCAGAGGGGTTGTAGTGGGTGTGGACTTTCTCAAGTCTTACCACCTCTTGAGATACTATATCTCTAATGAAGTGGAATCTAACATCAATGTGTTTAGTATGCTCGTGAAAAACGAGGTGCTTGCATAAATGTATAAATGATTGACTATCAGAATACACTACCACATAATCATTCAAGACACATAGTTCATGGAGTAGACTTTTAAGTCATAGAGCTTCTTTAATAGTTTCAGTGGTAGCAATATATTCCGATTCTGTAGTGGATAGTGCGACAATATGTTGTAACTATGATTTTCAACTAACACATGAATTAGATAAGGTAAACACGTAAGATGAAGTAGATTTCCTACCATCCCTATCTCTCGCGTAGTCTGCATCTACAAAATCCTTTAATTTTATGCCTTCTTCATTAGTATTAAACTTTAAACCTACGTTACTTGTACCCTTCAAGTACTTTAGCAGCCACTTTAGCACTTCCCAATGTTCAGGGCCCGAATTAGCCATATATCTACTGAGAGTACTAATAGCAAAACCTAAATTAGGTCTAGTGCAAATCATCAAATACATTATGGAACCAATCACATTAGAATAAGGCACTCTACTCATGTATTCTACTTCACGCTCATTGCAAGGAGATTGTTCCTTCGATAAAATAAAATGATTAGTAAGAGGCAACGTGACAAGTTTGCAATCACTCATATTAAATTTTTTCAATACTTTGGATATGTATGGAGACTGATGCAAAAACAAAACAGAATTTGACCTATCTCTTTCGATTGCAATGCCTAAGATTCTCTTAGCCTTACCTAGGTCTTTCATGTCAAATTCACCACTTAGTTTTGCTTTTATGTTATTTATCCACTTAGAGAATGATCCAATCAAAAGCATGTCGTCCACATAGAGTAACAAAAACAGATAATTATCATCAGTCTCATTGTGTTAAAAATACAGGCAGTGATCAAATTTACTTCTTTGGAACCTTATAGTGAGTACAAATGAATCAAACCTCTTGTACCACTGTCTAGAAGATTGTTTTAACCCATAAAAGGATCTTCTCAGAAAACACACATAATCAAGTTTTCACTTATTCTTAAAACATTTTGGTTCATTCATGAAAATTTGTTCATCAAGCTCACCATGTAAGAAATCAGTTTTTACGTCAAGTTATTCAAGTTCTCAGTTACAATGTGCAACCAATGCGAGTATGACCCTAATAGTGGTGTACTTAACAACTTGTGAGAAAATTTCATTATAATCAACGCCCTCCTTCTGTATGTAGCCTTTAGCTACTAACTTAGCTTTAAACTTTAGGGGTTCCGAGCTGCTAGTCCCTTCCTTAACCTTAAAAACCCATTTGCAATCAACAATTGATTTGTTCTTAGGCCTAGGTACTAGCTCCCAAGTATGATTCTTTTCTAGAGAACTCATCTCTTCTTCCATTGCCTTAAGCCATTCATTAGATTGATCACTGCCTATTGCCTCTTCAAAGGTCTTTGGCTCTTTATCAGCTAATTCTTTATAACTAGCCTGGGTGAAAACTAATTCAGATTCAAAACTGAACCTTCTTGGTTCTCTCGTCTGTCTCCTTTCTCTATCCCTAACTAAGTTATAGTTAGCTAAATGATTTTCTTCCTTATAGTGCTCTTCTATCACTATTTCGTTACTATTCTTCACCTCGGGTTCCTGATTTTGAGTCTCCATCTCATTTGAAGCAGTAGGGGCAGGTGGACTGAGTTATCCTAACTCCACCTTAAACTGGTCTCTCTCTTCACCTGATTCAACTTCACTCTCAGGTTCAGTTTCTCCTTTAACACACGGCATCTCATTTTCGTTAAACGTAACATCTCTACTTATGATGATTTTAACCCCTTTTTGGCTTCTATCCCATAACCTATAACCCTTAACACCCTCGGGGTATCCTAGGAAGACACACTTCCTAACTCTAGGTTCCAACTTACCCTCACTTTGATGAGAAAAAGCCGTACAGCCAAAAGTTCTAAGTATCGAGTAATCACTCAGTTTACCCGACCATCTTTCATGCGGAGTGTCACCATTCAATGCAGTAGAAGGAGTCAGATTAATCAAATAACAAGCGGTCATAACAGCCTTACCCCAAAATGACTCGGGAACACCAGAACTAATAATCATGCAACGTACTTTATCAAGTATGGTCCTATTCATCATTTCTGCTACCCCATTTTGCTGAGGGGTGTAAGGAACGGTCTTATGTCTAGTTATGCCGTTTTCTTTACACATCTATCAAATTCTTTATTGCAGAATTCTAGGCCATTATCTGTCCTTAAAAATTTGATTTTCTAACGTCCTTTAACGTATACACAAAATCTGTGTCAAATTTTACGTTTATGTCACCAATTCCAGCAATAGTATAGGCAAAGTTATCACACAATACAACATGCCCAACATTAGATTCATGCAACTTATAAAATCAACCCTTTTCAGACGTCACATAAAAAGATGCACCAGAGTCAAGTATCCACTTATGCATGCGGGAATTAGCAGTTAGATTTAATTCAGTAGTGTATGCAACTGGACTTGTAATCATATGGACCTCACCACCATTTATATCGGAAGTAGATGCTAACACATTTACCTCATCTCTCTCCTTAACCTTTAGCTTACCCTTTTCCTTATGACAATCTTTTATAAAATGCCCTGTATTTCCACAACCATAGCATTTTCTCGACTTAGTTCTAGATTTTGATCTAGACCTACCTTTGCTCTTTTTTTTCCATCCATTACTACTTGACTCGCCACTAGTTTGATATCCCTCATGACTATTTTGCCTAAATTGAGTTCTACCCCGCATCATATGTACCTCACCGTTCCTGTTATCATGTTTTTCAGCCCTAATTTTCATTTCTTTACTTCTAAGGGAATCTATGACAATTTCAGGTGTTAACGTGTCTCTACCATACTTCATGGCGTTCTTAACTTCCTTATAGGAATCAGGAATTGCATTGAGCAAAATTATAACCTTATAAGTTTCGGACACAGCCTCATCACAATTAACTATATCTTGCACCAATTGTTAAATACGTCAAGATTGTCATCAAGATCTTTTGAAGGATCCATTTTGAAATTGAAAAAAGTTCAAGCAAGTAAAGTTTATTCGGTGTAGACTTAAACAAATACAAGTCTTCTAATTTCTTCCAAAGTTCTTTAGTGGTTTTCAGTTTACCCACCTTTTTTAAAACGGCGTCAGACAAGTGTAAAATAATTGAGGTATAAAAAAGCTCATCGACTTCTTCTCTTTGTTCTTGTGAAAAATCAGTTGAAAAATTGCGTTCAATGTCTTTTGAAACCTTTTGTTGGACTAAAATACCCTTAATTTTTTGTTGCCAAATAGCAAAGTCACCCTTTCCATTAAAAATTCTGAAATCAAAACTGTGAGTTGTCATCTTTACACAACAGTCAAAAAATGCACAAACCACAATCAAACCACACAAAATAGTCCTAGGGTCACAGACAGTATACACCATTCTAGATTCCCAGGGTTTCGTAAGACTCACGATCTTAGATCAAGGAAATGTTCGAACGGGTAAGGTCACGGTATTTCTAACGAAATAAGTAAGCAGCGAAAATAACAATGCAGCAAAAAATATGTCTAGCAGATAACTAGTCCCACAGTAATTAGATCACTAAGAATTACAAAACTGATTTTAACCCAAAACAAATACTCAATCCAAAAATCAATCAAGAGCACGTAACCCTAATTCTAGCACAAGCAATGGTTGCCAAGCAATGACAACCCCCAACCTATTGTCACCCTACACGGTGACGCGCTAATACTAATAAATTAACGGGTTAAGCCAATTTACCAGAGCGGACGCGTCTGAGTCCGTATAATAGAGAGAGATGCGAATCTACTGCTTTAGGGGCCGCAATCTTGGCCTAAAGTAATTCAGTAGATATATACAGTTTCAATCGTCGATCCACCAGTGGCAAAATTGTCCAACTTTTTCTGTGTAACCTGAAACAAAAAATAAACAGTGTCAGTACGTTCAGGGGATTGAAATGAGCAAATTGCCGGAAGGAAGTTCGCCCGGAATCGCCGCCAAGCGCTGCCGCCGCTGCCAGGCGCCGCACTGGGAGGGGTGCCTCGGCCTGCTAGTTCCGGGTATGGGGTTGATTTCGCCGGAAAGTTACTGGTCTGGCCGGAAAATGAGATTGCAGGTTTGGTTTCCTATAGAAATCGCGCACACCACCGCCTGTTTTGGTGGTTTTTTGGCCGGAGAAGGTGACTTCGGCTCTGATACCAGTTGTAGGGATAATATCCAGCAAACACCAAGCACAAACCGGGCTCAGTTTCACCTATTTCATCGACACCACTAAGGTTGAGACAACTCCAAAACCACCCCAAGGCCGCCCCACTTCCGGTTGCTATAGGTTGGGAAGATGAAGTCTAATGATATGCCTACTAAGGATTAACCACAAAGGTCACAGTGAAGTGATGAAGAAACCGAGAGGTAAATCTCACAAAGAGAAATTGGGCATCATACAATAGATGCCGAGAGAGAGACGGGAATATAAGCCAAGTAAATATCCAAAAAAGGTAAGTTAGGTTAGGGTTAATTTGTGGACCAAACAAGGCTCGACTCAATATTAATGGGCTTCGAACTAATAATATAGCCTTCCAAAGAAATGGGGCGAACCGCGAGCAACACTATTAACAATAGGTTGCTTCGAACGGTCCATACGAATGTGGATTGTGTTGTTTCGATAATTGTGTACTAATCAATCATATGGTCAAGGCCGATTGATAATAAAATCGAGATTACATCATAGCTCGGGAAGGTCGTTTGACAACAAATTGCCTAACAAAATTGTTTAGATCTTGATAAGTAACGGGTTCTCACCCCATGCCATACATATAGGCAGTTAGGCACTACTGTATATAATTTGGGAAACAGTATTAACATTGTTGCTATTTGTTGTTCTCTTCTTTCTTTCTATTCTCAGAGCTAAATATTCTATTGATCTATAGGTGAATATCGTCTAGCTTTTGCCTTTTCCTTGCCTTTTTTTAAAGGAAAGTTTTGGTTTCCTCGTTTTATACACTAATCCAGTTACTTTAATTAATATTTTTGTGTCAAGTAGGATTTTTCTCTAATCACATCAAGTTTACAATATTAAAAAAAAATTTAAAATTGTGAAGAATGGAGAACTCTATGAGTTCAATATGCATATTTATGTCACGTTGATACGAGACTAGTTGAAGGTCGCGTCAAGAACCATGAATTTTATAGGCATTGAAAATTTATTACATATTATGAGGCCAAACCTGTTTTAAGTAAACATGTCTTCTCAATATGTTTTGTTCTGTATTTAATCTGTGATGCTTTCTGATTTTTTTTAGGCTCAAATTTTTGTGTCTTTCAGGGGCCTTAGACCTTCTTTAGATTAGAAGCATTGACTAAAATTTTAGTATCCCTGTTCAAATTTTCTTCGAGTTTATCTGAATTGTTGACTCTATCTGTCCTGCTTGAGAAAATATTGTTCTTTCTTAGAATCTGGATAGGAATTCTATTGCATGACCTAATTATAGTCCTTGATGTTAAAAATATACTTACTCGTATTTCTACAGATCTACGCATTATATATTTATATATTTGTGTCATTTTTCATTTCAAGAAATGAAATACTTTTGTGTGTTTGTATCGATAGACATCAATATTAGTGTTTTGCATATGTAACCATATATTGATGTGTTTGTTGTCATGAGGGTAGTGTAGGTGTATCCTACTAATATTGTTCCTTTATATTTCATTTTCATCATTCGTCTCTCTGAAGAATAATTATTCTTCCCAGATATGTCATCCTATTCGACCTTATCACTTTTTTCATAGAGTTGGCACATGTATAGAAATGAAAATGCAGTATATACTCTTAAAGTCTAGGAATGCTGACCTTGTGTCCAGATGAAACATTAAAGGAGAGTGTTAGATGTACACATAATTTTGTACAAAATGGTTTACTTACATTCACAATGGGAGGGTGGGGGCCACATGTTGACATTTTTTTATTTCATGTGGGGCCCAAGTGTATGTGAGAGTGAGTAAAACATTTTGTACAAATATGTAAGTACAAATATCTTTATCCAACATTAAATCAAACATTTTTGAAACTAGCACCATTTGGCTGTAAAAGTGAGAATCATTATCTCCCCCAAGACATTGTTAAGAGATGATTGATGTTTTATCATTATTTTATTAGGTCGTTGAAGTCTCCACCTCCAAAACTGGCAAGCATAGACACGCAAAGTGTCACTTTGTTGCAATTGACATATTCAGCGGCAAAAAGCTTGAAGATATTGTTCCGTCCTCCCACAATTGTGATGTAATAAATTTTTTGTTTATTCTGTTGTTATTTTTGGTTTTCTTTACATGCAAAGTTTAAGTGATCTTGTGTTTGTTGGGAAAACGACCTCCCAAGATTGTCCAAGAAATAAAGTTTGACAATGTGAAAAATTCCAAACCACTTCAAGAATAAGAAAATGGGGAAAAATGATTTTCAATGTATATTGGAAGAGTAATGAATTTGGATTACTTGAACAAGCCTCAAGTTAATCCCCAAGAAAGAAAATAACTTTGAATTTATACCTAAGACGAACAACCTCAATCTTGTAAAATTCTATCCAAGCTTTCTCCCTTTTTCTCTCTCAAAATCGGGTGCTAGGTTTGTTACAATATGAAAGGGCAAAAAATCGGAAATAAATATATGTATCGGCGCCCAAGAGTGGCGCCTAGGCTCCATGTTTCTGTCTGGTTCCACAATCGGGGCGCCATTCCACTTCTCTTCCTCCTCTCTTCTACTCCTTCATTTCTTACAATTCTCCACCTCGTACATCATTTGATAGACCTCAAATTTTGGACGAACACAAGAAGAAGTAGCAAGTGCCAAACTCGGCTGCACCATTCAAACAATGGTTGCCTACGTACCCAAAACTCGGGATCAAGCCTCCGTAGTTCACCTCCACCTTCGTATACTCTTCACCTCATTTCAACCCCGCCCCAAAGGGCCATGCCCACTCGGACATATCAACACGGACTAATGTGAAGCAAGTCCAAGCAATGCTGAAACTTGCTACCCGTTACCACTTTGGTTAACATGTCTGCTGGGTTCTCATTTGTGTGTACCTTCAAGAGTGAAATATCACCTTCTTCTATTACATCACGCACAAAATGATACCTAACGTCGATATGCTTGGTTCGAGCATGGTGAACCTGATTCTTAGCCAAGTGAATCGCACTCTGGCTATCACACCACAAGTCCTGCTCAATCCCCAAATCATCTAGAAGACCCCATAACCACAATACTTCCTTCACTCCCTCTACCATGGCCATATACTCGACCTCTGTAGTAGAAAAAAACTGTAGCCTGTAACATCGATCGCCAACTAATTGGGGCACCATGTATGCAAAACACATATCCAGTAGTAGATCGTCGTCTATCTAGATCACCTGCATAATCCGAGTCCACAAACCTACTTATATGACATGCATCTCCACCAAAACATAAACTCGTATCCGCGGTACCTTTTAAGTACCTCAGGATCCACTTTACAGCTTCCCAGTGTACCTTCCCCGGATTCGCCATGAATCTGCTGACCACACTAACCCCTGTGAAATATCTGGGCGTGTACACACCATGGCATACATCAAACTGCCAACTGCACTAGCATAAGGTACACGATCCATGCGTACCTTTTCTTCCGTTGTAGTAGGAGACTATTTACCAGAGAGCCTGAAATGTGGAACCAATGGAGTCACCACCGACTTTGCACCTTGCAACCCGAACCTAGCAATAACCCGCTCAATGTAGCCTTTCTGACTCAAGAACATTCGTCGATTCGTCCTCTCTCTTCTAATCTCCATACCCAGTATTTTCCTAGCAGCCCCTATATCCTTCATCTCAAACTCTTTACCAAGTTGAGATTTCAACCTATCTATCTCCCCCTTGCTTTTCGAAGCGATAAGCATGTCATCCACATACAATAGAAGATAGATATAGTTACCTCCCCGAAGTTTTCGAATATAAACACAACAGTCATACTCACTTCTGGAGAAACCATGCTTTAGTATGAAGGAGTCAAATCGCTTGTACCACTGCCGAGGAGATTGCTTCAATTCATATAGTGATTTTCTCAAGCGACATACCTGACGTTCCTTATCCTCAACCTTGTAGCCCTCAGGTTGATGCATATAGATTTCCTCATCCAAGTCCCTGTGCAAGAAGGCGATTTTGACATCGAATTGTTCCAGCTCAAGATCATGATGAGCAACAATACTCAATAGCACCCGAATGGAAGTGTGCTTGACCACCGGAGAAAAGATCTCATTGTAGTCAACTCCCTCTCTTTGTGCAAACCCCTTAGCCACTAACCTTGCTTTGAATCTTGTACCACTGAGCTTGGTAGAATCCTCTTTATTTTTGTACAACCACTTGCAACCAATAGCTTTCTTACCTATGGGCAATGGGACAACCTCCCATGTTTGGTTCTTGTGAAGTGATTCCATCTCTTCTTCCATCGCTGCCAACTAACTCTCACTATTGTTGTTTAAAATAGCTTCCTTGAAAGTGGTAGGCTCATCATCCTCCACCGAGAGTGCATACTCAACCAAATTTGTCTGCCTATAGTGCCTCAAAGATTTGTCTGACCCCAACTTTAGAACTTGTTTGTAAGTACGGCGTGGCCTAGAGGAAGCCAAGTTATCTGCAAGCTGTTGTTGTTACTGTGCCTGTACATTCTCTTGTTGAACCGCCTCTTGTTCAAGCCTATCATCACTCTCATCTTGAGTGTCTGCATGATGCTCCTCTTGAACATGCCTAAAACCAGGTTGATCTCTAGGTTCTATGTCAACAACTTGAAACTTTGTAGTCTCAACATCATCACCACCGGGCACTGTAGCTTTCAACGAAGCTATCATGGAGTTCTCATCAAAAGTAACATCTCTGCTGATTATGAACTTAGAATCCTCTACACACCATAGGTGATAGCCTTTAACACCTGCCTGATACCCCAAGAATATAACCTTCTCAGCCCTCGCATCAAGCTTTCCCTAGTTGACGTGATAATAGGCTGTGCATTCGAATATTCTGAGTTTCTCATAATCTGCATGTTCTCCTGTCAATACCATGTAAGGTACATCTCCATCTAACCTTGAATGTGGAGACCGGTTCACTATGTAGCAAGCATTTGCAACCGACTCTGCCCAGCATTCTCTGCCCAAACCAGTATAGGATTGCATACACATTGATTGCTCTCGAAATGTGCGATTCAGTCTTTTTGGGACCCCATTCTGTTGCAGTGTATTTCTAACTATCCAGTGTCTCGCAATACCTTCCTTACCACAGAACTCCTTGAAAGCATCATCTGTATACTCAGTACCGTTATCAGATCGCAGTGTCTTCAATTTCTTTCCTGTTCTGTTTTCAACCATTGCTTTCCACTTCTTGAAAATGTCGAATACCTCATTCTTATGCTTCAAAAAATAAATCTAAGCATATCTAGAATAATCATCAACAAATGTAACAAAATACCTGGAACTGCCTTTGGAAGTGACAGAAGCCGGACCCCATACATCCTTGTGTACATAGTCTAGAATGCCTCTGCTTCTATGTTTGCTTGGCTGGAACTGAACTCGGTGTGCTTTACCGTACACGCAATGCTCGCAAAAATTCATGCAAGGCTTCTTCAAGTTCTTTAGCAACCCTTTCTTGACTAGCAAATCTAGCCCCTTTTCAGACATATGCCTAAGCCTCCTATGCCATAGTCGAGTGCACTCACATGGGTCTCCACCACTGCTACATCTTCTGTAACTGTAGTACCCTGAAGAGCATAAAGATTCCCTTCACGAATACCCTTCATCACAATCAAAGAACCACGAACAAACTTCTTTACTCCATTCCATGTTACAATCTTGCAACCACCAGAGTCTAAGGCACCAACAGAGATAAGGTTCTTCCGCAAATCAGGAACATGTCTAACATCCATCAATATTCTAACCACTCCATCATGCATCTTGATACTAATTGAACCGAGCCCCACCGTTTTACAGGAATGGTTATTACCCATCAACACGGTTCCACTATCAGTGCTTCTATAGGTAGTAAACCACTTCCTATTTGGACACATATGGTAAAAGCATCCAGAGTCAAGAATCCATTTACCGGAGGTTTCTTCATCACAAGAGATGGTGTAGCACTCATCGCTTTTCCCTCCTTCCGAGGCATAGCTTACCTCTTACTTGACTTGTACCTTCCCGTTGTTGTTGTTCTTATTGTTCTTCTTCCAACCCTTTTTGTTAAGACAATTCGCCTTGAAATGCCCAAACTCGCTGCATTTGAAACAAGACCTTTCTGTAAGGGGTCTAGAACTCGATCTAGAATTTTCTCCCTTGCCCTTTGGTCGCACATTGCTTCTACCCCTTACAAACAATCCTTGAGCTTGCTCCTTGTTACCAATGGTAGATATGCCACTAGTTGCAATCTTTAGAAGATCATTCGCTAGAAGTGACGTTCTAGTGTCCTCCATCACAAGTTTATCACCCACAAGCATCAATGTTTGTACTAGGTTTTCGTAAGACTTTGGCAATGAAAGAAGTAGTAGAAGTGCTTGATCCTCGTCATCTACTTCCACATCAATGTCCTTCAAGTCTGATATGATCCTATCAAACTTGTTTACGTACTCCCGGATTGGTGTACCTTCATCCATCTTGCAAGCATACAATTTGGACTTCAAATAGATCCGATTTGTTAGAGTCTTCGTCATGAAGTTCGCCTCCAACTTTGTCCACACCTCCGCCACCGTTACCTCACTATCAATCAAGAAAGCAACATCTCTTTCAAGGCATAGAATGATAGACGCTCGTGCCTTAAGATCTAGCTCTTCCCAATCCTCGTCCGACATATCAACGTGCTTCTTCTCCTTTCCCGCCAATGCCTTGTGCAACTTTTGAGAAATCAACAAATTTTTCATTTGCATTCTCCAATATGAAAAATCATTCTTCCCATTGAATTTCTTTATCTTATACTTCCCAATCTTCACCATTCCTCTAGTAGACATGATTTATCTACTTGTTTACCGGAGATAAACCACTAAAGTTCACTTGGGAATTTTTACAAACACCTTGTGTGCACAACAAAGTTCAAGCAACTCACGAAAAATCGAAGCTTAATCACTTTGATTTAAGAAGAAGCTCTGATACCAAATTGTTGAGAAAAGGACCTCCCAAGATTGCCCAAGAAATAAAGCTTGACAATGTGAAAAATTCCAAATCACTTCAAGAACAAGAAAATGGGGAAGAAATGATTATCAATGTATATTGGAAGAGCAATGAATTTGGATTACTTGAACAAGCCTCAAGTTAATCCCCAAGAAAGAAAATAGCTTTGAATTTATACCCAAGATGAACAACCCCAATCTTGTAAAATTCTATCCAAACTTTCTCCCTTTTTCTCTCTCAAAATCGTGTGCTAGGTTTGTTACAATATGAAAGGGCAAAAAACCGGAAATAAATATATGTATCGGGGCGCCTAGGCGCCATGTTTCTGTCTGGTTCCACAATCGGGGCGCCTAGGCGCCATTCCACTTCTCTTCCTCCTCTATTCTACTCCTTCCTTTCTCACAGTGTTGACATGTTCTCTTAGGTGCCCCATGTCAATCGTACTGATCATCAGCTCATCGACATCTCTGAAGATGGTTTTGTAAGTTATTTCATTATCGAATGCTAAAGCTGTCGTTTTTTGTATTATTCTTTTCTGCTTTGCTTACAAGTTTATGCACTGACCCACTAAAACAATGCTTACGTGTTTCATGAACTTAAAGTTTGACCTTAGGTTGAATTTGAATATCTTAAATATTTCATTTTTTCTGTCCAATGAATCGTCGCTTTGTTTCCTGCATTGAATGTCTTAAAGGTTTGAAATTTATTTTACAGCCACATGTTATACTGATTTAGATTGGCTCTAGATTTTACAGTTTTTGTGATGCCTTTATCCAGGGATAGATTTACTCTCTATCACAAGTTTGAACCCTCAATGCAGAGGCTGCTCAAAAATCTATTTTCTTAACGAAAAATATTTGACCATTTGGATTTTCATGATTTGTAGGTTTCGCTTCTGACTGAAACCGGTAACACCAAAGATGACTTGAAGCTTCCAACGGATGAAAATCTGCTTGGCCAGGTTGGCAGATTCTATTACTAGTAGTGATTTTTCAGTCATGTACAAAGACATTTTCGTGTTTTTTAGTTATATTCCTTGCATTTGAGGCTCCCAAACTTTACTTCGTGAAGAACTTCGGTTTCTATTGTATGTAGATTAAAAGTGGCTTTGAGGAGGGAAAGGATCTCGTGGTGAGTGTCATGTCTGCAATGGGAGAAGAGCAGATCTGCGCGCTGAAAGATATCGGTCCTAAGAACTAATTACTGTCCCGTTTATTATAGAAACCGGCCCCTAAAACTTTGACTTAGATGTAATCTTGAAGCCATATTCAAAAGTATTTATATGGATGATGAAACGGATATAGAACTGTTGATTCCCTCCTGGGAAAAACTAAGTGTGTATTCTCTCTTTTCAACATTGAGCCCGGCTGGTGAGCACTTTTCTCCAGCAGATATTCAATTATGATCGAGGTAGTTTTATTGAAAAATTATCTTGTTCACTTGTTACCATCTAATCTTATTAAGGGGTGGGTTCAATTATTTAGAAGTAGNGGTTCTTGGGTTATTGTGATTCGATATGTTCTTGGTGATTTCTCAATCTGTAATCTTAGTGATGGTTTCTGATTGTGTTGTATTGTTTGTTAGCGATTGAGAGTGAGTTGAATTACAGTTTTTGAATAGAGGCGAAAGGAAACTCGAAGAAACCAAACATATTGTCCTGTTCTTGGTTGATACTTAGTGGATCTTGAGCTTTATCACCTTTTGGTGATGGTCAACGGGTGATTAGGTCGCAAGACTAAACATCCGGACCCTTTTTAGGGCGAAACATATATTTGTGTTCGAATCTTTTTCCTGCGAATTATTTTTACTGCAAAGCGATCCGATTTCTTAAAACTTAACTTTTTTTGACTTAACAAGTGGTATCAGAGCCACTATTTGCTGAAATTTTTTTTTCGAATAGTATCTTCAAAAGGATTCTTGGGGATCTTAGATTTGGTGTTTCTGGAAAACCGTTTTTTGTTCTTGAAAGCTGAAATTTTAATTTCTTTATGACTCGTTTTTAACTCGTTCTAACTCTGTTTGATTTGTTTTTTTTTTGTACTGGATTGTGCGAGTTGAGTTGACTCGGTCCGAGTTGTGGTGAATTCCTGACTCACTACTGAGTTCACACTAAGTTCTAGTGACTCATTGGCTTCTTGAACTTGTATTGCCCTTCTTGTTTCGGTTCTGATACTTCCTTACTGTTTTCTTTATTCTGAAACATTAAGTTTTTAGAATCTGGTATTTTCTGGAACCCTCCTTTATTAAACCGTAATTGTAATCTGTTTAGTGTTTGGTCATTAAGGTAAGTAATCTTCCACTGCTTACCTTTGTCCAAGATCTCCTACGAGGATCTGGGAATCTGAGGAAGTAGTGGGCTACAAGAATTATCACTCTTTAGACCACTCTTAGACTGTCTTTCAGTTTTTGAATTGAATTGTGTATTACATGATAAGTAGATATAATTATATTTTATGCCTTATTCATTGTGTCACATTTTGTCAATTCAATAAAATACTTGAATCAATATACTCTGTGTGCTGTATAAATTTTGTGTACATATCTGTCATCATGTCCACGTCTCAAAAATTTGAAGTTGAGAAATGGAATGGTACTGAAGACTTTAGTCTCTGGCACCAAAAATTGAGGGCATTATTGCTGCAGCAGAGGTGTGCTACAGCCATTGATGGTAATTGTCCTGTGGAAACTAGTGCCCATAGGACACATGAATTAGATGACAGTGCATGGAATACAATTTTCTTACACTTATATGATAGTGTAATTAGGAAAGTTGGAGAAACTACAACTGCTCAGGCTCTTTGGACTAAGTTAGGAACACTATGTCTAACTAGAACCATGCCTAATAAATGCTACCTTCTAAGGCAATTCTATAATTTTAGATTTGATCCCACCTCAAATCTGGAAAATAACCTTGACAAATTCACAAAACTGATTCAGGACCTGACTAACTGTGATGAAGAAATTTCTAATGATCAACAAGTTGTGACATTGTTAAATTCACTAAGTGATAAGTATAGAGACATTAGAAATGTATTATAATATGGGGGCAAGAACTTACCATTGATAGAATAACCTTAGTCCTAAGAAACAGAGAACTTGAAATAAAATCTGAGTCTAAAGACTCTAGGTATCGTGAGGGGTTATTCATAAAGGGAAAACAGAACCAAAATAAGAAACAATATCCCTTAAATCAAAATTTAAATAAGAAAGGGAAATCTCAATTCTCCAGATTTATGGAAAAAAATAAGAATCAATGGAAAACTAAAAATCAGATCAGGAAATGTTCTTATTGTGGTAAAACTGGCCACGTAATAAAAGATTGCTTCAAGAAAATCTCAGTTATGAAAGAGAAGACTAATACTGAGAGATCTGCAGTTGTAGCCTGCAGAGATAAATCTGATATTCAAGGGGTTGTTTTAGCAACAACCACCAGAAGAGACCCAAATGAATGAGTCCTTGACTCTGTTTGCACCTTTCACATGTGTCCTACAAAAGAATGTTTTTTTTTGAATTTGTTGACCTAAATGGAGAACAAATTCAGATGGGAAATGACATGAGTTGTCAAATCGAGGAGATTGGGAAGGTCAAACTCTCATTAAATAACAGTTGTACTCTAGAACTTGAGAACACCAGATATGTCCTTGAGCTAAAAAGAAATCTTATTTCCTTGGGTGAGCTTGATGATAAATACAGTATTATGATTCATAAAGGGTTTTAACTCTTATGTAAGAAAATAAAACTATCTGTAAGAAAATAAAACTATCATATCCTCTCAAAAGATAAATGACATATAT
>NW_019240335.1:0-1772 GCF_002742605.1 Olea europaea var. sylvestris
TCCAAATTGACAGAAACTGTTACTTTTTCAGTTGATTGACCAAAAATTAAAGGACTAATCATTGTTGACTAATTTTCAAGGGCAAAAAGGTAACTTTACATTTTTTTATACAAAAAAGCTAAAATAAATAAAAGAAATAAATAAATCATATTATCTTCTCCATTCGCCCCACCCCCTCCCCAAAACCAATACCAAGAGCACGAAAATGCCGACACCTACCACCTTCGTCTCCAACCCTATTTGGCATCACCATCCAACAATCACCAACTGAATCGTCACCCAAGAGGATAAACGCCTTCAATATATAGTGTTAGGCTTTGAAGCGAAAGCACCGTGTAAGTATCGGGCCTTGAAGCGGAAGCACCATGTATTGTGTAAGTAACGGAGGCCCTAAAGCGGAAGCACTGTCTAAGTAGCCGAGGCCTTGAAGTGGAACACTGTGTAAAGTGCCAAAGCCATGAAGCCGAAGCCCTATATGTGAGTGGCCGAGGCCCGCATTATCGAAGCAGAAGCCTCCTAATCATAGTGGAGCATCTTCCATATTCACTTCTTCCAGGAAAACTTTTACATAAGATATTATCTGAATGATTGATGTGACATTTTGTAATTAGTATAGATATCTTGTCTTTTCAACATGATGACCACTGTGTAAGAACATTAAATGCTTCATAAGCTAGGAGATTAAAATGATGGTTGGGATTAGATGCTTTGGTTGGGGAGATAAAGCTACGTGACTTCTCATCCAATGAACATCATTTCATGTGTAATACTATAAATACCCCCTTCTTGTATCAATTGAGGAAGAATACAATTTTGAATATAAAATTGAATACAAAACAATCACTCCATTTTATTCTCTTACAAACACAACTAAGTTTACTTAGTGTACATCCTTTACGATTGGTAATTATCGTACCATCTTCTACAAATGTATCGCTAGATTCCGAATGTTGCCGTCTCACGCCTTTAAGTTGTTCCCACGCCCTCTTTTCAGAATGCTCTGGACTGTCTGTGTGTGTGTGTGTGAGAGAGAGAGAGAGAGAGAGAGAGAGAGAGTTGTTACTAGATTTGAAATTTGTTTGTATTAACGTAGACAATAAGGAGAAACTTCCAAGAAAAGAGGGCATACTATTACTTTAAACAAGAAGTGATCTGTCAAATTTGGTTGCATTACCCGACAGCTTCCCTTCCTCCTATCTTATTCTTAGGCCATATAAAAACAATAAAACCAAACACCTTTTTTGAAGAGTCTCGTCCAAACACGAAATTAAAGCCAATTTATGAAATAACACTTTATCATTAAAAATCATTGCAAAACTCTCGTTTTATAAACGTGTCCTCATGCTGCTCCAACAACTTTATTTTTTTTAGATAAACCCTTATTTTAATTTGTTGGTATGTCATATTCTTACTTGATTATAATTTACAATGTCGTCGTAAGTGTTGCATTCATACTTGATCAAGATCAACCTTATCTAAAATTTAAACACATCCAAGAAATAAACGATAACTCTAATATTACAATCTAGGGTAAATTTCATTTGTCGTCACAAAGCTTTCAACGAAATCTCAATCTAGTCATTTAAACTTTAATTTCTCTCCATTGAGTCGTTGAGCTTCAAATTGAAGTTTCAAATTTTACCACTCCGTCACCGTGGTAGCTTAAATTGATAAACATTGCTTAATTATCAATCATACTGCAACTTATATTCCTTGTAATTAATGTGTAGAATGTCACTTACCACAACAAAGGATCACAAAAGATTTTTTTT
>NW_019240336.1:0-1772 GCF_002742605.1 Olea europaea var. sylvestris
AAATGATGTTTATGATTTCAAGATAACTTCGGGTTTGTTCGTTTTAGGAGAATTGCTAGTCTAATTTGATTGGAATCGAGCCATTGAAATGTTGTTTTTGATTTGATGATAACTTCGAGATTTTTCATTTTTGACGAATAGCTAGACTAATTTGATCGGAATTGAGCCAATGAAAAGTGGTTTTTGATTTCATGATAACTTCAGGTTTTTTCATTTCTCGGCGAATTACTAGTCTAATTCGATTGTAATCGAGTCAGTGAAAGGTGGTTTTTGATTTCATGATAACTTCAGGTTTGTTCATTTTTGGCGAATTGCTAGTCTAATTCGATTGGAATCGAGCCAATGAAATGTGGATTTTGATATCATGCTAACTTCGGGTTTTTTCATTTTTGGCGAATTGCTAGTCTAATTCGATCGGAATCGTTCCAACGAAATGTGGACTTTGATTTCGTGATAACATCATGTTTGTTAATTTTTGACGAATACTTGGACTAATTCGATTGGAATCGAGCCACGAAATGTGGCTTTTGATCTTAGGATAACTTCGGGTTTGTTCATTTTTGGCGAAAAGCTAGACTAATTCGATTGGAATCGATCCAGTGAAATGTGGTTTTTGATTTCATAATAACTTTGGGTTTGTTCCTTTTTAGCGAATTGCAAGTCTAATTCGACTGGAATCGAGCCAATGAAATGTGGGTTTTGATTTCATGATAATTTTGGGTTTGTTCATTTTTGGCGAATTGCTAGTCTAATTCGATTGGAATCGAGTAAACGAAATGTGGTTCTTGAATTCGTGATAACTTCAAGTATGTTCATTTTTTTGCGAATAGCTAGACTAATTCAATTGAAATCGAGCTAATGAAAAGTGGTTTTTGATTTCATGATAACATTAGGTTTTTTCGTTTCTTGACGAATTGCTAGTCTAGTTCGATTGGAATCGAACCAATGAAAAGTGGTTTATGATTTCAAGATAACTTCGGGTTTGTTCGCTTTAGGTGAATTGCTAGTCTAATTCGATTGGAATCGAGCCAATGAAATGTGGTTTTTGATTTCATGATAACTTCGGGTTTTGTTCGTTTCTGGCGAATAGCTAGACTAATTCCATTGGAATCGAGCCAACGAAATGTGGTTTTTGATTTCATGATAACTTCAGGTTTGTTCATTTTGGGCAAATTGCTAGTCTAATCTGATTGAAATCGAGCCAATGAGAAGTGGTTTATGATTTCAAGATAACTTCGGGTTTGTTCATTTTTGGCGAATAGCTAGACTAATTCGATTGGAATCGAGCTAAGGAAAAGCTGTTTTTGATTTCATGATAACTTCGGGTTTTGTTCGTTTCTGGCGAATAGCTAGACTAATTCGATTGGAATCGAGCTAAGGAAAAGCTGTTTTTGATTTCATGATAACTTCGGGTTTTGTTCGTTTCTGGCGAATAGCTAGACTAATTCGATTGGAATCGAGCTAAGGAAAAGCTGTTTTTGATTTCATGATAACTTCAGGTTATTTCTTTTCTTGGCGAATTGCTAGTCTAATTCGATTGGAATCGAGCCAATGAAATGTGGCTTTTGATTTCATTATAATTTTGGGTTTGTTCGTTTTTGGCGAATTGCAAGTCTAATTCGATTGGAATCGAGCCAATGAAATTTGGTTCTTGATTTCGTGATAACTTCAAGCATGTTCAGTTTTTGGGAATAGCTAGTCTAATTCAATTGGAATCGATTAAATGAAAAGTGATTTTTGATTTCATGATAACTTCAGGTTATTTCTTTTCT
>NW_019240337.1:0-1772 GCF_002742605.1 Olea europaea var. sylvestris
AAATCGCTCCGTGGGCAGTTTCGTCATTTTTCGCGACGGTCTCGAAATGGGCTAAAATTTGACAGTTTGATCAGAAACAAAAATCGCCCCAGGGTCAATTTAGTCATTTTTCGCGACGGAGTCGAATGGGCTAAAATTTGACAGGTTCATCGGAAACAAAATCGTGCCAGGGGCACTTTCGTCATTTTTCGCGACGGTGTCGGAATAGGCAGAAATTTGATAGGTTGATCGGAAACGAAAATCGCGCCAGGGGCAATTTCGTCATTTTTCGTGACGGTGTCGGAATGGGCTAAAATTCTGCAGGTTGATGGGAAACGAAAATTGCGCCGGGGGAAATTTTTTCATTTTTCGCGACGGTGTCGGAATAGGCAGAAATTTGATAGGTTGATCGGAAACGAAAATCGCGCCAGGGGCAATTTCGTCATTTTTCGTGACGGTGTCGGAATGGGCTAAAATTCTGCAGGTTGATGGGAAACGAAAATTGCGCCGGGGGAAATTTTTTCATTTTTCGCGACGGTGTCGGAATAGGCAGAAATTTGATAGGTTGATCGGAAACGAAAATCGCGCCAGGGGCAATTTCGTCATTTTTCGTGACGGTGTCGGAATGGGCTAAAATTGGACAGGTTGATCGGAAACAAAAACTGCGCCAGTGGCAATTTCGTCATTTTTCGCGATGGTGTCGGAATGGGTTAAAATTCTGCAGGTTCATGGGAAATAAAAATTGCGCCGGGAAAAATTTCTTAATTTTCGCGACAGTATCGAAATGGGCTAAAATTTAATAGGTTGATCGGAAACAAAGACCGTGCTTGGGACAATTTCGTCATTTTTCCCGACGGTGTCGGAATGGGCTCAAATTTGACGGGTTGATCGGAAACAAAAATCGTTCCAGGGGCAATTTCGTCATTTTTCGCGATGGTGTCGGAATGGGCTAAAATTTGACAGGTTGATCTGAAAAAAAATCGCGCCGGGGGCAATTTCGTCATTTTTCGCGAAGGTGTCGGAATGGGCTAAAATTTTACAGGTAGTTCGGAAACAAAAACTGCGCCTGGGGCAATTTCGTCATTTTTCGCTACGGTGTCAGAATGGGCTCAAATTTGACAGGTTGATCGGAAACAAAAACCGCGCCAGGGGCAATATCGTCATTTTTTGCGACGGTGCCGGAATGGGCTAAAATTTTGCAGGTTGATCGGAAACAAAAATCGTGCCACGGACAATTTTGTCATTTTTCGCGACGGTGTCGGAATGGGCTCAAATTTGACTGGTTGATCGGAAACAAAAATCGTTCCAGGGGCAATTTCGCCATTTTTTGCGACGGTGTTGGAATGGGCTAAAATTTGACAGGTTGATTGGAAAAAAAAACCGCGCCAGGAGTGATTTCGTTATTTTTTTCGCGACGGTGTCAGAATGGGCTAAAATTCTGCAGGTTGATGGGAAACAAAAATTGCGCCGGGGGAAATTTCTTCATTTTTCGCGACGGTGTCGGAATGGGCTAAACTTTTACAGGTTGATCGGAAACAAAATCTGCGCCAAGGGCAATTTCATCATTTTTCGAGACGGTGTCGGAATGGGCTAAAATTTGACAGGCTGATCGGAAACAAAAATCGAGCCAGGGGTAATTTCGTCATTTTTCGTGACGGTGTCGGAATGGGATAAATTTGACAGGTTGATCGGAAACAAAATCTGCGCCAAGGGCAATTTCATCATTTTTCGAGACGGTGTCGGAATGGGCTAAACTTTTACAGGTTGATCGGAAACAAAAAACCGTGCCAGGG
>NW_019240338.1:0-1772 GCF_002742605.1 Olea europaea var. sylvestris
TTTTTCACCAATATGAGATTGCAACTGCAATTCTCCTTCTTTTATAAATAATTCTAAAAATTCAATTTCTGTTTTAGCTATCTTAGCTTTCTTTTGAGAAAGTGTAATACCATGTTTTTTCATAATATAATAGAATTTCTCAAGATGATCAATATGTTCATCAATATTATTTGAATGAATAAGTAAATCATCTACATATGCAATACAAAAATGAGTAATTGGTTTGATTACCTCATCCATTCTTCTCTAAAATATCTGTGGTGCATTTTTCAGTCCAAATGGCATTACATTCCATTCATATTGTCCTAAAGGATTAGGGGTACTAAATGCAATTAGTGGTTTACTTTCTTCTGTAAGCATGATTTGCCAAAACCATGACTTACAGTCAAATTTTGAAAATATCTTTTTGTTTTGTACTTGTTTAATAAGGGTATCCTTATTTGGCAAGTAATATCCATCAAACTTAGTTACTTCATTTAATTTTTTGTAGTTTATTACCATTCTGGCTTTTTCTCTTTTTATCTCACTATGTTTTCTATCCATAAAGGCTGGGCTGCTATGTGGGCTTTTACTTGGCCTAATCAGTTTAGCTTCTAACAATTCTTTTATCTGATTTTTAAATTCTTTTTGATCATCAACACTATATTTCATAGGTTTAACTCTAACAATAGTATTTGGATTGGTTAATTCTATTTTTGCCTTTACTTTATCAATATTCCATTTTTCTAATGGATTTTCAGAATATGTTTCAGAAATTTCTTTTTTCAATTTTTCAATCCTATTTTCTGTTGTCATTTTTAAGACTGTAACTGGTTTAAATTTTTCTGTACTCCAACATCCACCACGCTGGGTTGAAGAACTCTGATGTTTTATATCTCTATATGCAATTGTAACAGCTTTATTTATTTTTGGTGTAAATATTTTATGTGCACAAGGTGTTGTGAACATGTACTTATCAATATATTGTGTAAATGACGCATATTTTAGTAAGAAATTTTGTCCTAATAAAATATCACATCCAATTGTTGTTGACATATATATTGTATCAACAAATACTTCTCTAAATGAGATTAGAAAATGTATTTGATTAGCATATTTACTATATATTACCTTATTTCCTCCTGCTGTTGTAGCAGTTACTACTTTCTTTGAATTGTATTTCCAGTATTCAGATGGCAATACATTTGGTAAGCATAAGCTTATTGTACTTCCTGTATCTAAGTAAGCATGAAATTTAATTCTACAATAATTTTTTATATTGAGTGTAATTTCAATATATGGGCTCATGGGATTAGTACTTATTACTCTTTCCATGATAACAATGATTTCATATTTTCATCTATTCTTGGAATGATAATTGGATTATCATCAACTGTTATTTTTAAATATCCTTGGCAGATTTTATAAGGACTATATTTCTCAAGAAAGTTCATTCCTAGTAGAATAGGTGAACGATCCACTCCATATAATTCATCTTTATATAGAATTATTTCTTTAGTATATTCTTTCTGATCTTCTCCTACAAGTATAAGGGGAAATTTAACATATTTTCTTATTTCAAGATTATTTCCTAAATAATCCTTAAATATATATGATTCTGGTATTTCAAAGTCTATTAGATGATTAACAAGCTTGGCATTTACATGACTTTTATCTGCTCCAGTGTCTATAAGGACAAGAAGATTTTTTTTAAATCCTTCTTGGTTTATATATCTTGTCTTAATATAATATTGTGAACTTGATGGTTCAGCAATACTTAAATTCTTAAATCT
>NW_019240339.1:0-1771 GCF_002742605.1 Olea europaea var. sylvestris
TATGCTTATTGCAATAGCAGCATTGAATGGTTTGGATATACATCAAATAGATGTTAAAATGACATTTTTGAATGGGGAATTAGATGAAGAAATTTATATGGAGCAATCTGAAGGATTTGTGACCTTAGGACAAGAAAAGAAAGTGTGTCGACTTGTTAAATCACTATATGGATTAAAGCAAGCTCCTAAGAAATGGCATGAAAAATTTGACATGGTTATGATGTCAGATGGTTTCAAAATTAACGAGTGTGACAAATGTGTTTATGTCAGGAACACTTCAAATGGATATGTCATGGTATGTTTGTATGTCGATGACATGTTGATTATGGGTAACAATGATACCATAATTCAAACTACAAAAAGGATGTTAACAAGTAAATTTGAAATGAAGGATTTAGGTATGGCCGATGTTATATTAGGAATTAAAATTTCTAGAATATCTGATGGTCTCATATTGTCTCAATCACACTACATTGAGAAGATTCTTGATAAATTCAAAAAATATAATATTATTCCTATGAAAACACCTATGGATGTTAGTATGCTTCTTATTTTCAATACTGGTGATAGTAAGTCTCAATTGGAATACTCGCGTATTATTGACAGTTTAATGTATGTCATGAATTGCACTCAATCTGATATTGCCTATTCAATTAGTAGGCTAAGTCGATATACAAGTAATCCAAGCACTGATCATTGGAAGGATATTGTTAGAGTTTTAGGGTATTTAAAACATACCCAAACTTTTGGATTGCACTATTCGAGATATCCAGCAGTACTTGAAGGATGCTGTGATGCAAACTGGATATCAGATACTAAAGACTCCAAATCAATAAGTGGATATGTCTTTACACTTGGAGGTGCTGCAATATCATGGAAATCTTTAAAACAGACATGTATAACTAGATCAACAATGGAATCTGAATTCATTGCATTAGACTTTCTAGAAGATATTCCATGTTGGACAAAACCTGTGCTTGCTATATGTATCCATTGCGATAGTCAATCAGCAATTGGTAGGACACAAAATGCAATGTACAACGGTAAATCTCAACATATACGTCGTAGACACAATACTATTAAACAATTGCTCTCTACATGTATTATCTCTATAGAGTATGTGAAATCAAAAGAGAATATTGCGGATCCACTAACTAAAAGTTTAACAAGAGAGCAAGTCGAAAGTTCATCGAAGGGGATGGGATTAAAACTAATAAAATAATCAAAAGTTTCCATGGTGGCAACCCAACCTAGTTGACTGGAGATCCCAAGATCTAGGTTCAATGGGAGAACCAAACTGTGAAAAACTTAGTATGCACTGGGAAGATTTTACTTCTACCCATTCCTATGATGAGCCAGTGCCCAGCTGCCGCAAAATAGATTAAGATACGCTTTTAATGATTTCTATATCTTGATTCGTTCAAGTGGAGTATAGCAGAATACTCTTTATAGAAATTACCTATGTGAGTGAGAAGGGGCCGCTTCTAAGAGAATTAGGTGAGGATGAATTCTCTAAAAACCACTCATGAACCAAAAGGTGTCCAAGGCCAAAATGGACACAAACGTGAGAACCAACTGTGTTCGAAGAAAACTATGTGACTTCTATTGTCTAGGTTTCCATAAACGGCTGACTGTTCAAAGCAACTTGCTACTAATTGGCTAAGGAAAGCCGATAGATTTTACTGGGAAAAGTTCAAAGTCATTGACTACTTATCCTGATGCAGTCTTCTTCAATTTTTTCTTTGAAAAACATATCAGATGTTATCGTTTG
>NW_019240340.1:0-1771 GCF_002742605.1 Olea europaea var. sylvestris
TGGGAGTTTGTATTCTTATTGCCTTATGTTTAATTGGACACATTTGTGTGTTTGGATATTTTTCTGTACAGAGATAAAGTATTCAGTTCATTTCACTCTGTTATTATATTCAGTATTGATTTCACTTAAGATATACGGTTGGACCAATTGGAAATAGACATGTTTGGATCACATAACATGTAATTTTCATGCTACGCTCCCATGATTGATCTATGTCATTTGGTTGTATGGGTGTACGTGACCATTGATGGATTTAGTCACGTTAAGTGTAATGAAAATCGCTTTGATCCTACATTAATATGACTAATGGATGAGATTGTTTGGAAATACCCTTATCCATGATAGCAAATTTTGAGCTCATAAGGTTGTGCACATTTAAAAGGTTACATGTATGGTCTAGTGGGAGATTGTTGGAAAATTTTAACAATTGGGGCCACACATGTATGTGATTAAAATGTACATTGATATCTTGTATTTTTAGTCCATTAAAGTGATCTAATTAATTTAATTTTGGACTAATGGGTATCAATTGTTATGGGATTAAAGTGTAGAGGCCGGGTAGTTGTTTTAAATTGATGAGGGGCCAATTTAAAACAAATAAAAGATAATAACTGCCTAGTAGTTATTTATTATGGGGTCATGGTCCCCAATTGACGTGATTTTCTCATAACCTCTACTTCCCCATCAACAGAGAGTTTTTTTTTTCAAGAATTCAAAAGGAAAATCACGAATCAATTGGAAGATTATAACCCGTTCAAAAATCAATTACAATTATGGATCAAGGTACGCTTCCGCTTTCATTTTGTTCTCTTTGATTCAACATGGATAAATTTATGAAAGGATTAAAATTGGATTATTAGTTCTTTTCAAATCTAGAAATCTGGATTTAAAATCTATCACGAGAATCCAATACTCACAAGGTTTGGAGTCAACATCAGAATAACTAGAAGTTCATCATCATTGTGACCATCTTCTGCAACACCAGCTTCACCGGAATTTTCAGTTTTTTCCATTTTGATTAGCAGCAGCTCTCTTATTCTTTTTTGTTTTGTTTTTATTTTTAGATTTCGATTTTTCCACATCATGCCAGAGTTCCTCTCCCCCATCCTCCTACAAACAGCAAAGCCATCTATCTAAGCTTCAGATCCAACCACAAGCTGCCTAATCTTTTCCTTGGAGAACAATGCATCATATACTTAAATATAATTAAGTGATCTTCTATAGAAGTGCTTTTTGTCATGAGATGAGAATATAGCCACTACTTTAGATGCAACTTATTCTTTAGGATTTTCGTCAAGCATAACTGATCAAATTTTAACCATAATGCAGTTACGCTTTTTTTTGCCTTTACAACGTCCTATAATAATTAATTTTAAGATAAAGATTAATTTGAAATAGGGCATTTTGATCCTTATAATATTTTTCCTCGTGCTTCCAAGATGAAGGCATTTTATCAAATTCTAACATAGCATCATCGAAGTCCATTGCGCGACACAGCCCACATCTCGACCTGCCATAGCGAAAATCCATTGTTGCAATCCAAAAGCAAAATAGTCGCCATCGTTGAAAATCAAGCCTCGCTTTGATACCAGTTTGTTACGTAAAAGGAAAATAGACAATAAAAAATAATAAGAAGAACACAAGAATTCTATGTGAAAATACTAGACGGAAAAAAACCACGGACTATATATATATATATATATGTCCATACCATCACAGAGTCCTAAAAATTCTCATAAATTTAGTTTCACTACATGTCGCACTTCAAGCT
>NW_019240341.1:0-1771 GCF_002742605.1 Olea europaea var. sylvestris
CACCAAGTCCCTCGTACAATTTTTATTCAATGACTCCACATCTTCTAGTATAGTAATCAAACATTTTGTTAGAATCATTGCAACTGACTGCCTCTATATATGTAGCAAGTTCCTTCACTGGAATCGGTTTCTTCAACCACATTCAAAGCATAAGTTACCAATTTTGGTTTTATGGACTTCTTTTTCGGTCTAATCTATCTGCGAAGTCTATCCTTTGTAATTGAATACTTTGGTGTTTGATGAAGTAGGGAAAGTAGGCAAAATATTACTATCTCTGAACGAGATTGTTCTGAAACCTCTGATTGTTTCCCTAGACCAATTTTCAACTCTACACTTGTGTCCTCATTTTTATTAGAATCCCCATGAGGTAAACCATGAACCCTAGCAAGTTCATCAAATACTACATATCTACTAATCATCACCTTTCTTATCTCATGACACTATAATTTATACACCTTCAAACCTAATTTATACCTAAGAAAGAAATATAGTTTAGACCTAGGCTCCAACTTTCCATTTTTCACATGAGTATAAGCAGACACCCAAAAATCTTCAAATCAATATAACAAGAAGGTTTTTTAGACCATACCCCTTTTGGTGTCTTTTTCTCAATGGCAGTTGAAAGTGAGCGATTAATTAGAAAACAAGCTATGGCAGGAGCTTCAGCTCAAGAAATCTCAGGCAACCCAAAGTTTGAAGGCATAAATTAAACCTTTTTCATCAAAGTCCTATTCATTTGTTCTTCTACACCATTTTATTTGAGGAGATCCAGGCACTGTCAAGATGCCTTCAGCCTATAGAAGCAATTGAATTCATTTGAACCAAATTGTAACCCATTATCTTTGCATAGACGTTTAACTTGCTTTCCAGATTGCTTTTCAATCATTTTTTCCCTCTTTCAACGTCCCATCTCTCCTCTATTTCAAGAAGAATACCCAAACTTTCCTGAAGATATTTATAGGTGGTGTATGGTATACACCACCTATAAATAGTGGCCTTTTCTTTCAGTTTAATTCAAACAAAAATTGCCGTGTTGTAATTTTCTCTCCATATCATTATAATAAAACATCGTTTCCTCTACTTAACTCTCTTTGATTTCTTACTTTAAAACTTGTTTTATCACAAGATCTTGATACATATTTCATACAACATTATTAATCTCAATCCTTGCATCACTTTTGGGATCAACAGTTTTTCCCATCCTTCTAGACCTACCAACTGCCAGTGGCAGTGGTTGAACATATAGCTGTGAAATTGAGGCAAACAGAGGCAGTGATGAAGACCTTTTGAACTAGAGTTACAGTTGATATTACAGTTAGGTTAGGAACTAGGTACTTTGGTTAAAATTTTGCATTCTCCATCCTCATTTAAAATAACTTTCTTTTAGTTTGTTAAAGAAAGTTAATTAGCTATCTTGTATGAATTTGATTATCTAGAGATTTTTTGTCAAATCACAATTGCACCGAAAAAAAAAAACTATATTCACATTTACGCATCTTTTTCTCTAATGTATCTTTCCATTGTTCAGGTTGGATAGTATCTTTGCTATAATGGACAAAGAGTGGTTGCACTAATTTTATAAATCCAGTTATCAAATAAAAAATTAATGTATAATAATCATAAAGGTTAATTTGTAGATTTTCATAACAATATAGAGATGGAGTACAGAATTTTGTTGAACGAGCTCATGAAAATTGTAATTCAGAAATGATAGTATGCCATTGTGTTATGTGTAGGAATATGATACATCACCATTATGATATAATCCATG
>NW_019240342.1:0-1771 GCF_002742605.1 Olea europaea var. sylvestris
AAGAATAGTTGATAAAAAAAAAAAAAAAAATCCTTTGAAAAATCAATTGTTGGTTGGTGAATGGCCAACAATTTTTTTTTATATCTTTCGGCAACCAAAGTTTGGTTGCAGAAATACATTTACCAA
Source organism: Olea europaea var. sylvestris (assembly GCF_002742605.1). Classification (NCBI taxonomy): domain Eukaryota; kingdom Viridiplantae; phylum Streptophyta; class Magnoliopsida; order Lamiales; family Oleaceae; genus Olea; species Olea europaea. The sequence continues at coordinate 127 of NW_019240342.1, forward strand.
ACCAAAAGTAACTACAAGTTCGTTGCTATAATCCATTAATTTTTCTTCAATTAATTAAGTTAATAAAGAATTCACAAAATAAAGTAGCAAAAATAAAGAAATTACCAACACAAAAGGGTAATCGTAAGTTGCATCTAAAACAATTACTAATAGTCATTACATAACTTTAAATGTCCTAAATTTAACCACAAAATGTGTCATGCAACCTAATATAAGGTGTCCTATATCTTAGTTACAATTGTGACCTAGACTTTAAGCACAAATGGTGTACAGACTAAACCCAAGTGAGTTCAAGTCTAAAAGATTTCTCTTTTATAATATATGATATCTTTCATCATGAGCATCCCATGGACCAGTGAACCCATAGAATTCAGTTCATGCAAAAATGGACACCAGTCACCTTTTAAAACAGTGACCAACAATGCCTTTGTTGCTAAAGTATTATTAGCAACCACATCGTGGCCTTTGAAGGCTCTGCTTTCACCAACCACGTGCATTGTGGGTGCTGAAACCTGCCAAGTGCAAAAAATAAGGGTTCATCTTACCAAGGCTATCCACGACCGACATGAGTGGTTGCTAAAAGTTATTGTTAGCAACCAAACCGAGGTTACTGATGGCTATACTTTCACCAACTAAATTCATGGTGGTCGTTGAAACCCACCAATTGCAAACCAAAAAAGGTGGGATTTATCCCGCCAATGCTATCCGCGACCAAAAAGTAGTTGGTTGCTAAATGTTATTATCAGGGATAGCAAAGTGGTCATTGAAGGTTACAGTTTCACCAGTCAAGTTCATTTTTGTAGTTGAAAACCCTAGTACATGTGAAAAAGGCGGGATTTTAAATCTTGCTCTAATCATTAGCAACCAAATGTGACTTGGTCACTAATACTTAAAATCAACAACTAATTTTTGGTTGCAGTATAGCATAAGAAGTTCAATCCCATTCTTAATCAACAAAAAACTTATCAAACAATGTTTGGTCAGTGAAAGTGTTTTATAGCGACCAAATAAATTTGGTTGCTAAATCTTTGATCGGTGGAGCCTAATCCATTTTGAAAATACATGTCAAGATATTTTAAAACTTTGCTATATGTATAGAAAAAATAGTACATACAGCTTGACAGGATGTTATGTCATTGGAAATGTCCAAAAAATAAAGTGTTGATAGCCAATGTAGTGTATCAACACTACATCTGGCACTTCTACAGAGTGATTCACTTTGCACAAGTAACAAAATTCTTTTAAAAATGAATAAGTACATCAACTACTATTACCTTATTCTTGAATAATCATTTCTTACTTTTGTTTTCACTTTTTCTTGTAAAATATAATGTTAACAAATCTAACCAAATAATTATGTGCGCTAACACCATTTGTTAGAGAATAACGATGTTAGAATACACAATATGAAGTAGCAATCACAACATAAGAAGAACACAAGAAATTTTGCAGGGGAAAAAGGAGAATTCACTATTATATGGAAAAAGACTACAAAGAAAATGTGTTTACAATATTGTCTTACTTGTTCTAACCATGAAGAAAAGTCAATTATATATAGAGATACATATCAAACCCTAATACAAGTCTTAAAGATGGAAAAGAGTATCAAAAAATGCACGGAATAAAGAAAATAATATTGTGCCGA
>NW_019240343.1:0-1771 GCF_002742605.1 Olea europaea var. sylvestris
CCCTTGTTTTCAAAAATTCATAACTCACTCGTTAACTGGAATTTTTGGATGAAACCAATTGGATTTGATAGTATCATGGATTAGCTACTGAATAAATTTGAAATCATGTGTTTTTGACGTAAGTGTAATTTTATATGCCATTTTAAGTGAACTGCACCGGTTTACCTTTCAACCGGGTCGCTGCTGAGTTTTGAAAAATATTTTAATACCCCATATGATTTCGACGGAAGCTAGTTTTTGATTATGTCATATTATAAGGTGTTTAATACCTTACATTAAAATTTGATGAAGTTTCAAGGTCGATAGCTATAAAAAAAAATTATTTTGACAATTATTGTTTGACACAAAAACTGGAACAGCAACAATACTTTTTAAGTTTTGCCAAAATTTCACGTCAATAGTCGTTACACGCATGGAACCCATTACAAAAACATTTTTTTGAAATTTTTTTCTTTTAGAATTGAATTATTGTTTAAAAAAATAAAATTGTTCAATTAAATTCTAAAATTAAATCTTTATACTTTCTACTAAAAATATATTGAACTAACTTTACGGTTAAGGTACAATGGTTGAGTGACGTTTTTGTCCATGAGGGTGGGGGCGTTACAATTACCCCGTTGGACAGTTAAAATTCAAACAAATGTCCCATCCAATTGACACTTGACAACAATGCAAGTATCAAACGTGTCAAAAATCAGTGTACAAATAGTAAAGTTCAATCAGTGAGAACCTTGCCACATATACACTATGGTGTACACACTTTAGTTTATACTTTGCCACGTGACATTACCCTGTTGGACAGTTTAAATTTCAAACAGTTTTTCCATCCAATTGACACTTGACAACAATGTAAGTGCCAATCAGCGTGTCAAAAATCAATGTATAAATAGCACAGATCAATCGGTAAAGACCCTGCTACATGTACACTATGCTGTACACACTTTAGTTTACTCTTTGCCACGTGACATTACTCTGTTGGAAAGGTTAAATTTTAAACAGTTTTCTCATCCAATTGACACTTGACAACAATGCAAGTGTCAAACAACGTGTCAAAAATCAGTGTACAAATAGCAAAGTTCAATCGCTGGGAACCTTGCTACATATATACTATGATGTACACACTTTAGTTTACACTTTGCCACGTGACATTACCCCATTGGACAATTTAAATTTCAAATAGTTTTCCCACCCAATTGACACTCGACAACAATGCAAGTGTCAATCAACTTGTCAAAAATCAGTGTACAAATAGCAAAGTTCAATGGGTAAGAAGCTTGCTACATGTATACTATGGTATACATTTTAGTTTACACTTTGTCACGTGACATTACCCTATTGGACAGTTTAAATTTTAAATATTTTTCCAATCCAATTGACACTTGACAACAATAAAAGTGTCAAACAACGTTTCAAAAATTAGTGTACAAATAGCAAAGTTCAATCGGTAAGAATATTGTATCATGTGCTCTATGGTGCACACTTTAGTTTACACTTTACCATGTGACATATACCTATTTGTCATGTTAAATTTCAAATAGTTTTCCCATCCAATGACACTTGACAACAATACAAGTGTCAAACAACGCGTTAAAAATCACGGTACAAACACTTTGCCACGTGATGTTACCCTATTGAACAGTTTAAATTTTAAATAGTTTTCCCATCTAATTGATACTTGGCGATAATGTAAGGGTCAAACAACGTGTCAAAAATCAGTGTGCCAATATCAAAGTTCAATCGGTAAGAACTTTGCTACATGTAGACTATGGTG
>NW_019240344.1:0-1771 GCF_002742605.1 Olea europaea var. sylvestris
TTTTTTTTAAAGAAATATCATCTTTCAATGTCTTCACGCTTCCTGTTCATTTTCCTTTATCTTTTTCGTCTTTTATTGCATAAATACCTTCAAATTCGGGTTTTCACCTACACAATAAAAACAATTAAATTAGGTGATAAACCGCTAATGAAACTCACAAATATCTATGTTTAATGGCCCGAATATAAGTGCCAAAAATCTGCACTTATCACCCCCTATCGAACTGTAGCAGTGACGAAGGCGATGACGCTGTCGAGGCTCACATGGTCAACAACAAGGGCGTCGCACAACAGCGTCGATGTCGATAGTTGACTCTCACATCAAGCGAGGTCTCGTAGCGACACTCAGAGGTAATGCAATGCTGTTGCGAATGGCAGCATTGACCTACAATGCTGCTGAGAACTCTTAGCAGTTGCTAATACCAGTAGCATCGGCAGGCCATTATCGGTCGTCGACGTTCGAAGAGAGAATGGAGAGAAAATAAGAGAGAGAAGGGAGAGATGTAGAGAGAAGAGGGATAGGGAGACAGAGAGAGTTATGGAAATGAATTAGGGTTTTGATGGATGTGTGGGTGAAGTGTGTTTTGATACCTGATTTGTGAATAACAATACTTCTTCTTTGATTTTTGAAATGTAATCTTTAAACACCAAGGGTTATGTAATTTCCAACTAGATTTTCCCATAGTGGATTTATCATGCATGTATCATATGAATAATATGCTGTCTAAAATAGCAAAATAATCTCAGTACTGATCTCAATCGGGCTTTTCTCAAATTGAAATTCTTTATTTATAATATAGAAAAAAATTATTTTTCGGTGATTGAGACTTATGCTGGAATGGTCGTCTGGATCCTTTTTGGCCTGGAAGTTCGCTTATGGCAACTAGATTTGCTAGTGCATGGACTTAGACAGAAGCAACCTAAAGCAATGATTGCTTACCGCGTAATGGAAAGAGAGGACATCTTGGTTTGAGAACCCATTGGTCAAATGAAAAGGAAGGTCTTGATTTTAGATGGAATGGTTCCATTGAGGAGGGTGTGATACCACCAACTACTCATTTGGTACGTGCACTCGCCCTCTCAATAAGGTTGGTCATTTATACTGCATCTTCCCATTTTCTAAAAGATCTCCAACCACTCATTAGTTTGAGTAATGCCATATGTCCAATGAGGATCATCCCATATGATGTGGCATTAAATGATAAAAAATCAAGTGAATCTCATATCTACAAACTTAATTGGTCTTATCAATTCACTCTACACCACCTACCACATCATATGAAATTATCTCATTGGGGGATAATAGTATTGACCTACGAATTTGATTAGAATTTCTTTTAATTTTTAACTTACAAGTAAGAATGGCAATAGGTTAGGCGAGGTTTGTGTGGCTTGCCCAACTTTGAGCTCAGTTTGTAGGCAAGAGAGTCGAACAACAAGCAGCATATTGAGCTAAAAAGGGACTCGGCCTTGGCGTATGAGATGGCTCGTAATGGGCGAGCTCAATGGGTTGTGAGCCGTGAATTAAATTTTTTTATGTTTCAAAATTAAATTTATTTTATTTATATATTGTGATGAAAAAAAAATTCAATATGTTTTGAAAATTGATTTTAAAAAATACCATATACATGTTTATTTTTGAAAACAAAATTTATCATATTTTTTCTTCTTTAAAACTGATGCTACCAAAAAATGTCACCTGAAAGATCTCGAACTTGATGGTCAAACTTCACTTTGATGAATACAACCGGTCTGTGATTACCTGCAACAAA
>NW_019240345.1:0-9874 GCF_002742605.1 Olea europaea var. sylvestris
ACTGAAGACAAAATATCTTCCTATATTATTAGTTATTAATAATTTTATTATAGAACATTATATTTATAGGAGCTTGCCTAGACCTTTATTTGCAGCAGGTTCCTGCAGTATGTGACTGGGTTTTAATCCCCCGTTCCTGTGAGTTACCTGATTTGTTCAGTCCATTATATTTCTCTTTTTCTCTGAAAATTCCAGTAGCTAAACTGTCATAAATTCTTATATGTTGAATTTAACTTTCTAAAGTGGATATCTTCTTTCGTAGTCTGTAGCTGCTAACTTTCTTAGTATTGGAGTTAACTCAAGGGAATGTTCAGGAGCTTTCGATGCTCCATTAGGATGTCGTGGTGCAATTCTATCTAGAGCTTCCAAACAGTGCTGGTTAATCATAACATCTAGACATTTGCAATTTAATTCCAGCAACCACATGGAGATGCTTCATTTGACAGAGCAACAAATATGTTGACAGTTTGAAAATAGCCTAATGCCAACTTCATTTTGTTTCCTTCTTGGGGAATGTGGGGAACTCGTTCTTATGCTCCATTAACCTGAAAGCAACATCAATTTTGGTGTGCAAGTAAGCATAGGCATGCATAAATCAATTCTTAGCTGAAAACAAGAAACAGACGAGCATAATTGAGTCCCTGGCTCTAGCAGTGGTCTGGTCCTGCCATGGAATGGCCGTAACTGTGAGGAAGTTTGCTATCTGTCCATAGGTCCTTATCCAACACCATTTCTCGTCCTTTTACTTGATTTGGTAGACCTTAAACTTGCATTCATATCCGACTTTTCATCTTCATCGATGGGTTTAGAGATTGCTAGTTTAGAAAACAATGAAAGAATGCGGATTTTTGTTTCGCGCATGACATGAATCTTTTTCTGGACGTCTCCTCAGTGGGAGTGGCAAGTCTTCATATGTTTCTTAAGAGATTTTGCGAAGGACGACAAATATCAATTAAGAATTGCCTTTTGAGTTCTTCATTTCAGTGGAAGGAATATACTAGTGACTGTACTTCTGCTTTAAAATTGTCATTACATGGTGGTTCTCCATCTGCTTGAACCTTGAACAAAATGACTAAATTATTGGTGTGTTGAGTTCAGTGTGATGGTTTTGAGTTGGTTTATGAGTTTTTGATAACAATTAACCATTTATATGTAGTCAATAGTGAATGGAAATATGATGGATTAAATTAGTAGTTCCTTGGTATACATGGATATCCAGAGCCCAAAAAATAGTGTAACAAAAATATAGTCTAGAAACCAATCTGATGAAATTTAAGCTAGAGAAATTGGTTTGATACAACAACTGACATGGAGAAGAAAATTATAGTAATTGAGAGCTGGTTTGGAGAATGGTATAAATATAATGTCATCCTGTAATAATAGCAAAAAATTGACATCTTTTTAACGTGACAGTACTCCGTAATTTATTCAACCACATTTCTTTATTTAAAACTTATACAAAAACTTATTGCTATATTTCCATTGCTTTTTCTTCATGTAATGCCAATTTCATTAAAACTTGTCCTCCAGCACTTGTCAATCGTCAATGACAAAAGATACATTTAATCCATTTTGTTTTATGTTTCAGTAGTTGCTATATAATTCCCATGAATTTGGTATCCCCCAATATCTTTGAAGTTGAAATTTTTTTTTACCTAGAACGCTTAGATAGGCTAGAAAGTTTGACTAACGTGATATAGTATTAAGTTCAAATTTTATGCGTTACCAAGTTTACGTTCTAGATTTCACTTTAACTAATTTGACCTGACATGCGGAATTAATCTAAATAAAGCAACAAGTCACTTTAATTAGTTATCTAGGTGATTAATCATACAAGTCAATTAACCGATGTTGGAGTGCCGCAGTTTGTATATTATGCAAAGCAGTAAATAACAAACAATATGATGACGGAGAAACCCCAACGTGGGTAAAACTCCAGTACCAAACCAGTTACCTCCACTATACCAATTTAGTAAGTACAAGTTATACCAAACTCCGTACCCAATCAGACCCGTTGTTCCAATCTCACGATCTACTGTTGTAGATGCTTTTAGCCTCTTGCTAGATTTCCTAATCTACCTTTTGCAGCCAAATCTGCTGTCCACTACAACCTCCTGGTCCTTAGTTGATTGTATCACCAAGTGGAACACCAAAAACCGTCAATTCTTGTGCTTGTAACTGCGCCTCAATCCACCTCTCTCAATCCTCCAATGAGAGAGACCCTTCCTCAATAGATTAAGGAAGTAAGGTGTTTTGGGTTATGTAAATTCAATGTTTTTACCTAAAACAATGGTTGCCGGATCACAAGATTGATGTAGATGAAATCTCCAATTAATTGCACCTTGGATCTTTTCAAAGATGTTATGAATATCTTTTGCAATGAAAGAATAATGTAGCAACCTCTGAAAATTCGTGCTAGGGTTTGGGTATTTATATTTTAAGGTATCTAGGTGGTATGGGCCGAGTAAAATACTTCAAAAATGCGAAATAGGATTTTTGCCGCATAGGAGTGTCGCTCGAGCGAGATGCCAACGAGAATCGAAAAGAAATGCCAGCGAAAAGCGAGCGACAGTGAGCAGTCGTCTGTATTTTCGTCGTAACTTTCTTGTCCAATGTCCAATTGAGGTGATTCAAGTTGCGTTGGAAAGCTAACTCAAAGGGCTACAATTCTTCTAGAAATAGTCTTGTCCAAATTCTAACGTTTTCTATATGAAAAATGCATTGAAAATTATGACTGAAAATTCGAAACATATTTTGTGCGGCTCTTTGATATCCTTTAGACTTCCAATTGTATTCCGATGATCTATTGTCATCTTCTTGGACATCTTGGGCTCCTTCAACAACTCGAACACTAATTTACCTCATCTATACAAATTGCACCCTTAGTCCCTGACTTTTACACCAATGTTCAATTAAGCCCCTGACTTTTACAATTATACAATTTAGTCCTTTTTGTCCACAGAATCGCCAATTACACATTTAGACCTAACAGAAGTTACTTTATTTTTATCCTCCAAGCGAGAATTTTCATGATGCTTATATCTTCTTCCATTTCCTTTAACTATGTTTATAATTGATCTTTCATAGGATCATTAGGTTTCTTCAAAATTGAAAACATTTTCAAAATCTTACAATCGTTTGAAGAATGTTATGGATTATACAGGAGTTAAGGGAGGTAGAGAACATTTATGCTTATTGGTTATTATTTTTGGGAAACATGTCATTATAAATTAATTCTGCATTCTTCGTCGGCTACGGGCTTCTTGTGGAACATTACAAATTAACAATCCTCTACCTATTTTTTTATAATACACTGGATATGGCTGCAGCATTAATTGTTGGTGGTCCTAGGTGCTAACTTCAAGTAAGAATTATTGGTTCAAGTTATTAACTTGCTTTATCCAGTTTAGGCCTGGTCAAAAGTATCTCCCAAGTTCTTACCTCATCGCTACAGTATCGGTATATTCATGGGTCTAGTGGTTGGCCTCGAGTTTTCTAAAATGGTAATTGGTCAATCTTAGGGTTGATAGTCCCTAACAAGAGTATCAGGGGGTTTTGTGGACCCTGTATGTGATTGTCCACTGTCCCATGTCAAATTTGGGGAGTTGGAGGTGCTAATTTATAAATTGAAGTTGTGGGTTAAAGTTGTAACTTTAATTAATCATTTCGGGCCACGTGGGGAAATATGCCCTTGGCCAGTATTAGTTATCTTAACCCTACAACTAATTTATGGATGCACCGACAAAAATTCAAGCCTAATTTATCTCTGATTTTTCCTAATATGTTCCAGGAATTAGCTCCTGATTAATAGAATTAAAATATCGTAGCTAATTGTTGAAAAGTTATAAACAACCTTATAGTATTTAGTCCATAAATAAAATGATAATGCAAACTCAATCTGCATTGAAAAACTCTTCAATATCTTGTTGATCTATTGAGCTTCTGGTCCTTGCTTGAATTTTAAATGTCTTCCAAATTTTCTCATATGGAAATATCATTCAATAGAGTAGAAAGGGAATGTGTTTTAGAAAGTTATAGATAAGACATTAGAAAGTTATGTTGATAACTGGATAGGCCGTTGCTACTCCGGTGATTTTTATAATGAACTTGGGTGTCAGATACTACCTCTAGTGTCCTTATTCTATCTTCTAATGCAGGGAAGATGAGTTCGACCTGGATCTTGAGGATATAATGGTTATGGAATCCATTTGGCTGTCTATCCAGGTATTTATTTGCAAAATCAATCATTAATGGTTGGACTCAGAAAGTTAACAGCCTTCTGTAAGCTTTACTTGAAAGACTGCATTTGGTTTTGTCAATCTGATGTTGCTACACACCTAGTAAAATGTTCTTATTAGCATTAAAATCTGAACACGTCAATCTGAACATTTTTATTAGCATTAAAATGTTCTTATTGTCTATCTATATTTTCAGTTTCATTCATAACGTTAGCGAATTTGACCTTCAATCTTCTACTCTGACCTCTTGTTGACTTAAAGACGACATGTACTTGTTTATTGTGCACATGTAATTATGATAGGAGAGTGGCAGGCATCAAAATCCGCCCTACAGTGAAGCAGCTGCATCAGAAGAATGCACGGGAGAAGATCAAAGTGTGTCAGCATTGATGGCCCCAGTGGCTGTTTCCTCGTCAACTCCTTCTGGTGGTCTTGCTTGTGCAATAGCAGCCCTAGCCGAGCATCAACATATGGGTGGAGAGTCCAGTGACTATGGCAGCCACATGGCTACATATAACATGCCTGGGTGTAGCAGTTTTGCCAACCAGGAACAAGAATCTGAAAATTACTTTCCTGCAGAAAGCGCCATTGTTGCATCACCTGATAGTCAGCTGGTAATGCCCAGGGATTCTGGAGAATGGGTCGATCATAGATCGGAGTTGACTGAAGTTGGAACCAGCTATTCAGGTTCTGCTGCAGTCCCCCAACAATATGAGGGTGAGTGTAGCTTCCAACCTGTTACAGGAACCATTGTTCCAGATAGTTTTGAGGAGCAGATGATGCTAGCCATGGCTGTTTCATTGGCCGAGGCTCGAGCCAGGACAAGTGCACCAGGTGTTGCATGGAACTAGCTAAGGTATAGAGGAGTCGCTTACCAATTTACACACCACAACACATTTATTTCGGCGCCATAAATTGAAAAAACAACGTGAGAAAATTTGTTCATTCCTTGAATATGAATGTACACTTGGAAAAACAGTGAAAGTGATTCTAGTAGATAAAGATTGTATTGCTACTCGATTTCCAACAGTTCAGGTACCCTCTCATTCATCAGTGTTGGTGCATAGAGTTTCTAGCTTTATACCAAGTGATTTCAGTCTGGATTTAAATGAATGTACGTATTGTGATTCCTTACACTGACATTAGGGACGAGATTCCTCAGTGAGAATTATTAGTTTTATATCAAGGATTTGGGGTTTTATTTGATGCGAGAATATATAGGTTGTATTTGGGTTTTGGATTTCATTTCAGGCAAAGGTTGGCCACCAAAAATTGTATTGTAACAGCTAAAGGACAGGGATACAGATTACAGAGTACTAACAGTCTCAGGTTAAGTACAAGAGTAATGTACATCAGTTAAGCTACTTGTACAGAGATTGTTTTACACTGTTATTAACAGATGCTCATTATTCAAATCAAGAGCTAAAATGCATGTCTCCTCGGCATCTGTTAACAAAGGTGTAAATAAAATTGTAAGAGTAACAAACTACAATGTACATATTCTCGGCTTGATAGTTGGATTCTCTTCGTCAATTGTTGGCCATGGTTCATCAGTTTTTTTCAATTTCATGCTTTTGAGCATATTTGATGGAAGTGCAAATGCAATTGCAGTACATTGTTCTCTGCATTTATCAGTTTTCAATTTTTACATCTCAATGCTATGTAATGATTTAGCAAGGAATTTGGGGTTAATTATATTTTGTGGTACTTTTGCAAAAGCAGTTCTATTACAGGATAAAAAATGTTGTATTAACGAACCTGTTATGCTATGCTGCTGCTCCTTGTTTCAAAGTTATTGGACTAGTCAAGGACTTGGACATGTATGGTATGTCGTACTGAGCATGACTGGTCGTGAATAAAAAAAAAGGAGATACGATATAAAATTTGTCAATTGTTTGTTCAATTATGAATTCTGATTTAGCCCATGCTTGGCTATTGTTTATTAATCGTTTGTAATAAGCCGAAATCAAATTTTTTTCACTACTACTTACGTCACATATACATACCACCCATTTTTAATAGAGAAAATTGCAGCAGTGGTTTCGAAGCTGTTCATTTTTTGTAGACTTTACCCTAAACTTAATTTTGTGTCAGCGAAGGTCTTTAACCTTCCATAAATATGCACCCGAGGTCCATCTGAACACCGTCAGTTGGCAAAGAAAAATCCTTAAACTATCTCCTACTGCCACAATTTTATTGGATGTTGATACATTTCTTAACGATGTTTTTGGACGATTTTATTGGATGTTGATTTCTTAATTTTCTCGGTCAACTGACAGTGTTTTGAACGATTTTTATCCAGATGGATCTCAAGTGTATATTTATGAAATGTTAGGAACTTCAGCTAGCACAAAATGAAGATTAGGGTAAAGTTTATAAAAAATGAAAAGGTTAGGGACCACTGCTGCAATTTCACCTTTTTAATATTACCAAAGAAATTATATATTAAACTTAAAAAATTTAAAATTATATAATAAGGGTGATTATAATTTTAATTATATTAAAAATCATTAACATTTATTTATTATCACATTCACATCTTAACTTTTTTCCTTGTCACATTCTAATTTTAACATTTCATTGATCAAAAAATTTTGTCCTTATCATAATTTTTGTTCAAAAAAATATTTATTTTTATTATTATAAAAATAAAACAGGCAAATGAGTCTTTTATCCATTTTAAAGAAAATTTTGAACAAAAATTATAATCACAAACAATTTAAGCTAATATGAGAGTAAGAATGAGATGAAAAAATATTAGTGACATAAATGATATAATGTGTTAAAGCTACGGATTCTTTTGCAATTAAAATGTAGTTGAAAAAGGAAACTTGTTAATGTATTTATTGCGTCAAGATTTCAAAATACGGTCTCAATCAATTTGTAAATTGATTGATTTCCTTTCCAAATTTTCCCTTTGACTCAAGCATTAATTCAACGGTTTATATTAAGTAAATCAATATTTTTTTCCGAACTTTCCTTTTACTATTCTCTGTCAATCGAAGTCTCCTCTCTCTCTTCTCTCTCTCTCTCTAAATATATAAGAGCGTGTGTACTGTATATAGTTCCAGTTTCTTGAACACACAATAAATTCTCTGAATCAATATGGAGATCAATGGTAGTATCATTGGCATGATGAAGAAGACGACTCAAGGCCGGAAAAAAATTGAAATAAAGAAAATCGAAAATCTGAGCAATAGGCAAGTCACCTTCTCCAAGCGCCGAGGAGGGCTTTTCAAAAAAGCCAGTGAACTCTGCATACTGAGTGGCGCAGAAATCGCCATTATCGTCCATTCTTTAGGCAAACGCGTGTTTACTTTCGGTCATCCTAACATCGATTCAATAATTGAACGCTTTCTGAATGGAAGCAGCAGGAATTCTGAATCCAACTCTCAGGCCCTCGTGGAAAATAACTTCCCAAACATGCCGGACTACAACAGGCATTATTCGCATATTTCGAGGGAGTTAGAGGTGGAGAAGAAGCGCAAAGAGGCAATAGACGAGGCCAAAAGGGTGGACGACGGTAGTGACGGATTCTGGTGGGATGCGGCGGTGGACGGCCTGGAATTGGATGAACTCGAACTTTACATGACGAAGTTGGAAGAGTTAATGAAAAATGTGAATATAAAAGCCAATGATCTTATGCTGTTACATAGTTCGAGTTCATTGGCTGCTGGTGCCCCCATGACTGGATTTAATCCGACCATTGAACCATGTTCCTTCGATGATATTCTGGTGAATCAGAACCACATTGGTAACTACGATTATGGCAATTGCATTGCTCCGTTTGGTGATTTCGGACAACACGGTTAGGTTAGTTTAGTTTAGCTTCACCAGTTAGTTAATTAGCTCAATAAGGGAAATTTTGCATGATTTTTTGCGGAATTTTTGTTGCAGAATTTTATGGTTCTGCAGACTTCAATTTTTTGTCCATCTCTTGCTAATAACTCGTGCATTCAGTGAATTGGAATAGTTTTAAATTTCATACGTGGATGTCTTTGGGTGGGTTATGATCCTTGGCAATCAGGAATCAAGAAATTAGATATTAATTTGAGTAAAGATTTATAATTAATGTATACAATAGATCCCGTTGAAGCATAGTTGTCAAGAAATTAAGCTCTAGTTGGCTCTAAATTCTTGATTGAGAGTTACACTATTGTAAAAGTATAATTTTCGAGTAATGAATCTCTAGTTGGCTCCAGATTCTTGATTGAGAGTTATACCACAGCCCTTGTTTGAACACATTATTTGAAAAAAAAATATTTTTTCAATAATGATTTGATATCATTTCAACCACACGTTCTTTAATAAAATAATATTACACACAAATTCAAAACATTTCCTTATTTTTAACCACACATTTTCCATCAATATACTATTAAAAAATACATTTTCATTCCAATAATGTGACTCAAACAAGTAATTAAATTCTAGTTGGCTCGAGATTCTTGGTTGGAAGTTATACTATTGCCAAAGTCAATCTACCGTGGACATAGAACATGACTAGTTCTGACAATTAGATGTGTGTCCACCATGATAGTCACATTTGAGAGACAAAACGAAGGAATTAACCAATGAAATTCAATTGTTAAATCAAAGGAACTAGTTCATTAAACAAAACCTTTAAAACTCCTAATGGACAAACATTTACGATGTTCTAAGTGAGAGGTGTGCACGTTGATTTTAGATTGGCAACAAACTTCTTATTTGTGGACTTCATGAAAATTGGTAGTAAAACTCAACAGTGAAAAAGATTGCTACTAATTTTGCGTCCATTTAACGCTAAACGTGTCAATTCATCCACGCACACTTGAGTTAAAATATTGGTCCACCATTGGGGCAATGCCAAATTCAAAATTGGGTGGGCGCAAAAACTCATCTATAGCAGATAATTTTTACTGACATTCAAGAACAACAACAATTTGCATCTGTACTTACAAATTGAGTTAATTTCCTCATCCATCCATATAAGATATCCTACACACAGTAAAATGCAATTCAAGGCTGTCCAACGGGTTTGGTTTATGTGCGTATTTTGAGTTTCTCTGACACAGAACATAAGAAAAGAAGAAAAGCTTTACGTAGGCCTTCATCAAACCATTTCTGAACATAGATTCAGTTCTCAAGGTTCAGAGGAGCCATATACTGAAGTTCCGGTTGAAGCTCATGCATCTTGATCAAAACCACGGGAAGCAGCTGTGAATGATTTTCTGGAGTGGAGATAAAAATCGAAATAAACAACAAAACATTTATCAGCTTCAGAAATAAATTGAAGCCACTGCTTAGTCCAGGAAACATTGAAAGAAGACATCGATTTACAATTCTTTCTGATATCAATCATCTTCATCACTTCCATATTGTTGGCATAATGACTGCAATCCACTGCTTGCAACAGTGGTCGGTCCTGCCTCCTGATTCTTTGGCTTCTCCTTTGCTGGCTTGTTATTAGTGGAATCTGGACGTGGTTTCTTAAGAATTGAAAGAGTGACTGTTGAAGACTTGAACATGAATTTGCCATTATCAGAAGCCCCAGAAATCTGCATATTATCTGCGACCACCACAACAGTGGTCTGTTCAGTGTTTCAGAAACATATAGCATTTAACATAATGTGGCCATCTCAAAGCCGGCAATGTAT
>NW_019240345.1:10925-17648 GCF_002742605.1 Olea europaea var. sylvestris
AGAAAAATAGGTGTGCTTACAAACATTATCTGGTCAGTAGACATTCAAATTCTCATTTAAATATTTCACATCGTGCACAGAGGTTTGATACTGAATCCCCATCAAGCATCAAGAAAGTGGCAATAGTTACCATGTATCTAACTTGTTCTTGTCCCAATTTTCTAGATTTATGAAATTTAGTTTTAAAGAGCTCTAAAATAAGATTAAGATAAGGGGGATATATTTATAAATCCCTCATTCATATATCATGGATTGGCAGGGATAATTTAATTCCACATCTACAGGTTGTCCAGATCCTGTAATGAAATTAATGATTGTATTCTGTCTTCAGATTAATGATTTCTTTCACCAAAAGATACTAAATATAGCTAGTTAAATTACCAAAAACATAGCAATAGGCAGATCAAAAAAGATTGCAATTTACAACTTGATAGCATTCATATTCTGGCCCATGTTATGTACTTCATGAAATAGAAAAAAGTTGCTATAGCACATTTTTATATCATCAGCATTGCTCCATTTTCTGCATGTTCAACCAAAAAAGTATGATCGACATTGACTTTTTCAAATAGAGACACAGATACCTCCACATTTAGAGCACATTGCTTCACAACAAGATGATAAATGGTTAGTTGTCATTGTAAGTATTCTTTCCTCCAAAAGTTCTGAGTAGGTGGAAGACCCAGGAATTTGTTTTCCTCAACACTTTTTTCTGAGAGATGCTTTACCTCAATTTATTTATTTAGTTTCTCCTTTGCCCACTTAAGTCTGAGTGAAAAGAGAAACATAGAATTTACGAAGGGCAAAACTCAACAAGATGGGCAAGATAAGTACTAAACCTTAAAATGATCAGCAGATCTTCCTCCTTTGTCAGATGAAAACATGGGCAAATCATCATCATTGTCATCATCAATATCCTCATCATCAATCCTTCGTAGAACAGTAGGCTCTCGTGGTCCCTGTGTAAATAATTAAACCAAGCAATGCCCAAAGTGAACAAAGACACAAAGCAATAATAATAAATACAAACAACAAATGATATGAATTTGTCAACAAATGCTCACCTTGAACACAGCCTTTATAAGAGCTTCATCCTCTTCTTCCAACTTCCTTTCCTATCAGAACAGAAGTCCAAATTATAATAAGACTCAAGGTATGAAGTAGTCCGTACAATAATGCAAAAAGGTCACATTTTTGCTAGCCAAAGTTCAAGTAAAAAAATCTTCACATTATTAATTTAAAGATAAATCAATAACCAAGACAACCACTTCTAATATTGTTATGGACCAACTCCTGCATAGTTTTGAAATTGTAATTAAAAGATAAAATAAAATAAGCCCCCTTTGACAACCATTATTGGGGGAAAAAGAGTTTTGAGTAGTATTTTTAGGAGAATATGTGGTTAAAAAGTATGGACAAGTTTTAAGTTTACGTGCAAAATATTTTATTTGTGTGAATGTGTGGTTGGAAATGAGTGTGTAGAAAAAAGAGTTTGAAAATAATAATTGTCGAATGGGGCTTAAACTGTTTCATAAAATTAGGTATTTCATCTTCCATTTTTTCCCATTATGATCCTAATAAGGGTTACTTTGTTGTTATTGTTAACAACAAAGTAACCCTTATTAGGATCATAATGGGAAAAATACCCCAAAATCACTTTAGTATTGTTGTTAGATCCTAATGAGGGTTAAGAAGAATACCCCAAAATCACTTTAGTATTGCTAGCTTTACCCAGTTAACTGACTAATGTGACTCCTAAATTAAGGAATCAGCACCCAGAAAGAAGTCTCATGAACAGACCAGCCAGTTTTTGTATTTTCTACCATCACTCTGAGGGTAGCCATATAACCACCACGCTAGCATCCATCAATGCAATAAGTATAACAAAATAAAATAAATGCTCAGAGATCATAGTTCAAATGATGGTATAATTTATAATGAAAGATGTCCCAGCCCCCAAGCAAAAACACAAAGCTTGAGAGAGAGAGAGAGAGCACATATTCTATGCTAAACTAGCATTAGCATCTCACCTTTGCCTCATTTGAGTGTTGCAAAGCTTCAAGCATTGCATCTACGCTCACAGTTGCATGTCTCGACTGAAAAAAGAAAGAAAAATAATATGAGCCAAATCAAGGGTTAAAAAGACGTTCAAAAAGGGAAAACAGATATCAAGAAGTTATTAGAAACCAATATATGAGCACATCACTAGATGAAATGATCACCTTCATAGACTTCATTTCGTCTAAAGTAGCTAGGATATCCATTTCTCTCTTTGAGTCCAAAGTTCTATTCTCCAGCGATTTCATGGCATCTCCCATCTCTTCAGCATTCCTTTTCTTTTTTTCTTCATCTATTACCTATCAAGAAGGAAATAACAATTAGTGAAACCTCAAACAAGCATGTTTAAAAAATAAAAAAAATAAAAATAGGGCTTTACATGAATATGAAGGGCAATCAGATAATAGTTAAAATAAATATTCACCTCATCCTCTGCACGCCAAGGTTCATAATTTCTACTTGCACCAGACTCAACAATATAATCAGAATTCTGTGGATCCGTCTTGAATGTTATTTCAGCTGAGCATTTAGTACATTTGAAATAGAACCTAAAAATTTGGATTCCGAGATAGGTCTGCAGATAAATGTAACATGCACAATAGAGTTAAATAATGAAGTCATAAGCAGATAGCAATTAAGAGTATGCTTATTGTTCGGAAAGAGAAGTACGAGAATCCACATAAATCAAAACTAACATCCCTCTCTCAGATGGATGTCGATCCAGCCTACTACAAGGATCCCGTATCCAGCAACTGCTTTACATTTTTTGAATCATTCAATCGGTTAGGATTTTAGGAAAAGAGTGGAATCACTTTTCTTTGAGTGCACCTTGGTTAGCCAGAGTACAATGATGATTATTGACCATCATAAAGATTCCAATTTTCCAAAAATATGGAAGCTTCTACAGTTCTAGAATATATCTGGTAGAACAAATTGAGGTTTCAGATTCATTTCCACGTTCATTAATGCAAACAAAATTATTTTTGAGTTGAGAAAACTGGGTAAAGCTAGCAATACTTCTAAATTCAAAACCAAAATTCTAACCTGTTCAAAGTCCCGGAAATCCTATAATAAAAGATCTGAAGCACTATCCATAACTCATAACGGAAATAGAATAACAACCAATTACTAAAATCAACAACTAAATCTAAAAGATACAAGAATTGAATACTTTTGATAGACCTCAAAAACCAGTAACACAAAAGCCTAACCAGTGCTCATTTCTTAAAATATAACCTAACAAAAACCCTTAGACCCCAAATGATAAAACCACTTTTAAAGAGTTACAGAGGCCACATAACCCAACTAATCGAAACGAGACTCACTACCTTTAACCAATATCAAAAGAAAACCAATCCATGTCATTAGGTAGATATCAATAAGATAGAACCCCAAACTTCCAGATCCTAGAACCCCAAACTTCCAGATCCTCAGGGACTTCAAAATATAATGACCAAATCATAAAACAATAAAATTTGAGGATTTCAGAATCAACTTGAATTCGGGACCGCTATTCGAAATCTTAGTGAAACACTGGATTTCTTATCTCATGTCTGCTTTTCGTGAAAAAATACCAATTGAAGTGGAGGGTTTCTTCAAACAACAAGGGGTTGGGTCAACTATTCAATCAAATGATATTGAGCATGTTTCCCATCTCTTCTCGAGAAACAAGTGGGCTATTTCTTTGAGAGGTTAATCGTACTCTGGCAACTTTACGTAAGGCAGAGTTTGGTTTTTTTGGGGTGATAATGGAAAAGTTGACAGATAAGTCACCCTTACTGCCACTCTACAGAACCGTACATGAGATTTTCACCTCATACGGCTCCTCATTCAATTCTTTCACCCAAGACAAAATTCTAAGCAATACCCATAACTAAAAATCAAATCAACCAACTCATTATTCAAAACAATCAATTAAACCTACATAAAGATAAAAGTAATATTTATGTATTTGCATGTACCTCTCCGATGACATCCTCCTTGCGGGAATTAAATTTGGTACCCTTATAGATGTAATTTCCACAGGTGCCACAGCGGATGCTCATGGGGAGCATCATGCGAACCTTGATTTGTTGGTTCTTCGGCTGTCGCCGCCGCGGAATCTTCGCCGGATCGAAGTCTGGCGGGTAGTATTTGTTCAACACTTTTCTCTCTCCCATCTCTGCTTTTCGTCAGCAGAATTTCAGATTGGATCCTCAGGAGCAATATCGAATCGAAGCAACTTCAGCCTACAAAATATCAGCGTTCCGAAAAGGTTATATATACACTAAAAACTATTCATTTTCATCGGATAGATAATTATTTCATGCACTCTCCATGAAAACGGAGAAATTCCAAACGACAAACAATAGTCAGAAAATGCAAAAAGAATGGGATATCGCTATTTAAAAATAATAATAATGATTAATAAATAAATAAATAAATACTCTTTTTCTTTCCCTCGTTGAATTTTAGTCCTGGGTATTTCACGTATTACACTTAGGGCGTTTAAAGGCAAGGAGAAAACGATAATCAACCGCATCAAAAAAATCCACGAAAATGTTATCGAAAAAATCACTGTTGCTAGAGGAAGATTACCATCAAGAAACAACAATTTTGGAAAAATAAATGAATTATAAGGAGTTGAGTTGAAATTCAATCATTCACAATAATCAGATAAAGCGCGATTTCAAAGATATAAAGCCCCTTTTTACGCTAATAAAATTCTATACTAACTGCCAATTTTGTTGATGAATAAGTTGAGTAGAAATCAATGCAACACAAGATAAATTACCTTTTTGGCTTCTTGCCCAAATTTTTAGCGTTATATCGAGGAAGAAAAGTAGAAAACCCTGCCGCCTGTCCCTCTTTGCTCTATGAATAGGTTATGGTTGAAATTCAGATGGGCCTCGATCGAGTTAGTAATAATTTAAAAAAATTAGACGAATCCTAAATTTAGGGCGTGTTTGCACCACACTAGTAAAAATATATTTTAAAATAGTAAATTAATGAAAAATATGTAATAAAAAAAAGAAAATTTTTTTGATTTACTTTTAATATTATTTTAATAAACAATATATGGTTGAAGAAAAAAAAAAGTATTTTGGGGAAAATGAGTTTTTATTTTTGACACACTTAACCTAGATAATCGTATATCAGATTGTTTAGGAAATTAATTAATTCAAAATTTTCAGTATTTCATTTACAATTTTTTTTAAAGTCCTAATATTATTGTTTCCACAATTTTTTTTTTTCCCCAGTACAGAAAGTGAATCGTTCACTAAATCAAAATTTTCAATATTGCATTTATAATTTTTTTTTTTTTGCAATTCTAGCCCCTGTTTGAGCCCCGTTATTGTAAAAATGAGAATAAAAAATAGAGTTGTTATGAACTACACATAAGAAATAAAAAATCAAATATAATGACTTAATGTGATGGATAACGATCATATTTTTTATTTTTATTAAAAAATAATGGGGCTCAAACAGGGCCCTAATATTGTTTCCACCATTATGCAATTTAAACATATAGCCCTTGTTTGAATCCCATTCTTTTGAAAAGAAAAATGTATTTCTCAGTAGTATTTTAATATCAATTGAATTACATATTTTTCAATAAAATAATATTACATACAAATCTAAAAAAAAAAAATCTTATTTTTTAACCACATATTTTTCATTAATAAACTATTCGAAAATTCATTATCTCCCTCCTAAAATGGGGTTCAAACAAGGGCATATTCTCGTTTTTCTTTTCTTCTTCTTTTTTTTGTCTTGATATAGAGGACGATTGAATAGCTCACCAATAAAAGTATTCATTATTTTTCGTTTTATCTAATTTGAGGGCCACTTAATCATAGTCACAACTCTACAATATAGAACGGATACAACTCGCACGAGCCATAATTTTATGTTGCTAAACATCCCATCAATTGTCACAACGGTCATATTTGGCAATAATCTATATCTACGTGAATAATTGTCACATGAAATTCTTGCAATTTTATAAAAATAGCAAAGTCAGAGTCACAATTATTTGTCAATCTAATGTAAACTCATGCCAAATGAATTGATCATAATTATACGATAGAGAATGAGTCATAGTCACAATTACTTCTTATTAAGGCCTTGTTTGTCGCCAATTATTTTAAGAATTAAAGAATTTTTAATATTACTTTTTTTTTAGAACGTGTGGTAAAAAAGTAAAGAAGCTTTATTAATTTGTGTGTATAATATTATATTATTTGAATATGTGGTGGAGAATAACACTTAGCACACAATTTTAAATTTTAAAAGTTGTCAAACAGAGGCTAAATAACTATTTCTAGATTACAACAATGACATGATCACATTGTAGATGAAGTCACGTGCCTCATAACCTAAGTTATAACATACTTTAAACGCTTTTTTTTTTTTTAGCTGCTGCAATGTCTACTCATAATTTCCAGATATTTTAATTGTTGAAATCGTCAACCATTATTTCTAACCAATTTCTATATTGTAGGATATGTTTAAAAGAAAGAACTATTTTCATATATCCACCGTTTAGTTTCTAATATGACTCTTTTAATCTAGAGAACCTACCATGTGCTAAGAGCTTGTTTCAAAGAGATTTTTTTGAAAATGATTTTCAATCAAACATTCTATTAACTCATAACTTTCTCCATTTTTAACAATATACTTAAG